>NC_057813.1:11428875-11632695 GCF_018294505.1 Triticum aestivum
CTGTAAGTTGCTCAATCAGATCAGTAGGCGTTCAACAGGCACGACATTATGCTAGAAGGTTTGTCGAGGAGGAAATCATTTCATTAGTCAAAAATCCACACTGATCTTTGATATGGAAATTATTGACTTAAATGGTTTAGTTCTTCAATTTGATGCACTGAACTTTTACATGCCGCTAGTGGAAAACTTCTGAACTTGAAGACCCAAATGAGTTCGGTCTGCCTAGTTCAGCTTCACAGAACTAAATTCAGGTTCTGTGACTGTTTGGAGTAACGCGTAACCAAATTCAGGTTCTATATTCACAACACATTACATTGTTTTGAGGTTTTGTACGTCAGCTTTTTTTTCTAGTATCTTCTTATTTAAGCTTCTTGCGGTACCTGTGACACCTGATGCCTAACTGCTTAACACTTTTTCTGCCAACTCAGCCTACATGGCGCTGCAGTACGCGGATGTCGATGCATAGCAGAGAGATACCAGAGCCAGGACACCTAGAAGTCTCCTTCATGTCCACCTCGTCGGAATGTGTCGCCGCCACGGCATTATAACTCAGTTCCTTTCGTTGAAATATGGGCTCAGGAAAACCCAGCTTGGTTCGCTGAAATATGGGTTCAGGAAACTTGTATGCGTTGGCATCACCATTCTGTGTTGGGATTTTGCCCACAGGATCGATTACATCAAATTATAGATGAACACAAGCACACGCAAAAACTTTTGCCAAACGCACGTGTCGTGCGTCTCTTCTCTTTATTTTTTTTCTTTTTCTCTGTCGATACAAAACCCAGACCAGACCTGTGCATATATATATATATATATATATATATATATATATATATATATATATATATATATATGCGTCAAGCAACCGACCTAACAACTCTAGTCCTATACCTACACGGACTCAACCAGCCAACACACGGCCACGTTCTAGAAAGACTCAGCCAACGTGAAGGACTTGACTAGTACGCTACTTGGACACGGAGCGCAGGAACTCACCTAATACAAGGAAACTAATCAAGATTACATCTAACAATCTTTCCCTAATCTTGATCTTGTCATCCATGCTTCTTCTGATCTTGATTTGTTGATGATCCGCCCCTTGTCGACTCATCTACTCGCACCACGACAAGTTAAATTGGTAGGCTTCATTGATTGCAACAATCTCTCCTCAATTTTAACTTGACGAATTTACGGACCACCTCAAATATATCTTGGACTACCCAGCCTCGCCAGTAACCTGTGAAAAACCCCACCCGATGAACTTGACCATTCACCCTAGCGAGATACATGCCGACTCCTTGTGGATCACACCACCCTGTGCACTACACCATGCACTCCAGCCTCATGTAGAGACATGACCTCATTGAAGAGACTCACCTTCACTGGTTTACCGCCCCCACATATTTGAACTTGATCCTCTGGTCGAGACACATAGATGACCTGGATGCGCTTCATCTTCAACGCCTCCTCACACAGACAAGCACTTGGACATGACGACGACGACGACTAACCCGCACGACTCCTTGACTCTAACTCCCGGATGAAGATCTTGACGATTTTCCGGCATCACACCTTGGCACCACCGCTCCTGTCAACGATCTTCCTCCACTGCCTTGCCGACGACAGCCCGCCGTCTCCCTCCTTGTCGCTCCATCGAACGACGATCGCATGATCCTCCTCGCCGCTGCATGATCCAGTGACTTCATGGCCTGCGGCTCCTCGTCGCTGCACCACCCAGCGACCATATCGCCCGCCCCGAGGCGCTAATCGGGTCACGACCCCGGGGCAAGCGCAGCTTCAAATCAACCTTGCTCTAATACCAATTGTTGGGATTTTGCCCATAGGATCGATCACATCAAATTATAGATGAACACAAGCACACGCAAAAACTTTTGCCAAACGCACGTGTCGTGCGTCTCTTCTTTTTATTTTTTTTTTCTTTTTCTCTGTCGATACAAAACCCAGACCAGACCTGTGCATATATATATATATATATATATATATATATATATATATATATATATATATATATATATATATATATATATATATATATATATATATATATGCGTCAAGCAACCGACCTAACAACTCTAGTCCTATACCTACGCGGACTCAACCAGCCAACACACGGCCACGTTCTAGAAAGACTCAGCCAACGTGAAGGACTTGACTAGTACGCTACTTGGACACGGAGCGCAGGAACTCACCTAATACAAGGAAACTAATCAAGATTACATCTAACAATCTTTCCCTAATCTTGATCTTGTCATCCATGCTTCTTCTGATCTTGATTTGTTGATGATCCGCCCCTTGTCGACTCATCTACTCGCACCACGACAAGTTAAATTGGTAGGCTTCATTGATTGCAACATTCTGTACTTCCGAAACTGTTTGAACAATGACACGGTGACATTAGTCTGTAAATAATGCGTTGACAATGGCCACTATTTCAACGTTGCTAGCTGCAGTGAGTTGAGCACTTGAGTTATTCTGCTGAAAGTTTCAGTCCATCAGCAGAAGATGAACTGTGTGCTTTCACAATGAGACCAGAGTTCTGAACATGGTGAGGTCAATGTCTCCGGACACGAGTTGCTGCATTTTCATGCGTCCGTGGTTTATTTGATTCAGCCTATGGCAGTGTTCTTGGCTGGCCCTTAGGTGCCTCTCAAATTCACCTAAATTTTACCCACAAAAAAATCACCTAAATTCGCTATTTTTCTGTTAAGTTCGGGTCTGATGGTCTGAACTTTTGGTCAACCCAACACTGGGACTGACAAGAGGGCCATGCCATTAACCCTCGGCCGCTAACTCTCTTTTCTCCATGGTACCCCAGTAGGCAGTGGCGGAGCCAGGAATTAAAGATTAGGGGGGCCAAATATGACACAAACATTGGATTACAATGGCTAAACTACACTAATGCATGTATTATTCCCTAAATTCTGCACTATTCATTGTTATATTAGTACCAAATCAGTGGCCTCTGCTGGTCCTCCCGTCTCCGCCACTGCCCGTAGGCCTCTTGAGCATTTTTTTTTAAAAAATGATTACCTGGGCGCCCCTATATCTCGCCTTCAGCGACTACAGCTTCCAACTCGCCGAAGGGGCGAGTTAGCTAGGCGTCCCACGAGCGCGGGAGACGACAGCCTCTTTTTCTGTTTTTTAACGTTTTCTGCTTTTATTTTCTGCTTTATTTTTGTACTTTTTTTATACTTTAAAATATTATATATATATATATATATATATATATATATATATATATAGAGAGAGAGAGAGAGAGAGAGAGTACAAAACACAGTCTACAATTTTTTTTTGAAAAATGTTGAACAACTATTGTAAAAATATTGAACAATTATTTAAAAAACATTGAAAAATATTTGAACATGTTGAACAAATATTTCAAAAATGTTAATCAATCATTTGGAAAATGTTAAATATGTATAGAAAAAATGTTGACCATGTATTAGAAAAATGATAAAAAAATTGACGATGTATATATTTTTTTAATCAGGCACTAAATAAAATATTGAACAAGTATTTGAAAAATGTTAATCAAGAATTTAAAATATGTTAAATATGTGTAAACATTGTTGACTATGTATTCAAATACATTAATATTGTATTTGAAAAATGTTAATCAATGATGTGAAAAGTAAAATAAAAATGTGTATAGAAAAAAATGTTGAACATGTATTCAATAAATGTTATTTTGCATTAGAAAATGTTAAACATGTATTAGAAAAATGTTCTTGACATATATGAAAAATGTAGAATAAAAATCAAAAGAGATAAAGAAAAACCAAAAATGAACAAAAACTGATAAAAACAAAGAAAGACACAAAGAAAAAGCAAATGAAAAAAGAAAAGAAAGACAAACTGAGAAAGAAAAAAAAAGAAACAGAAAATGAAAAAAAAAGGTATCTCCTCCCAAAACCGAGTTGTGCACCCATCTCCAATAATAAAGTTACCCCTATTAAAGAAGGCTATCTTAATTCTCATTAAACTCTTTCGAAAGGGTGAATCATTTGGTTGTGTCGTTACCTGAGATAAGGTCTCGGAATATAGGTACCTGTTTTGCAATAACTGTATACGTACCCCCTACTCCTTAGTGGAAAACCGATAGAGCCACTTATAAGCAGACACTTATTCTTGACCTCCAGGTTTTCATTACCCAATCCCCCTTTGTCTTTGGACGTACACAAAATATCCCACTTAGCCAGCCTATATTTTGCTCTATTCTCATCACTTTGCCAAAAGAACCACGATCTATAGAAGTCTAATTCTTTCAGTACCTGTAAGTGCATCTAGTGCCCCTTGTGATTTTGGTGTATTGAAGACTTATATGTTAAGGGACTAATGCGTTTGTGAGTGTACACAGGTCTACAAGTCTATGAGGAGTTTGATATTTACAAAGAAAGTCGACCTCTAAAAATGAATGTCTTCAACTGAAGACTTTGGATTTCTGAAGACTTTTTGAAGACTTTGAAAGTGAAGAAATTGGTGTGACCGTGAAGACTTGATATTCATACGAGGAACGTGAAGCGTGAAGACTTTTGTTTTCGTAGTTTCATTTTCTCTTTCTCGAGTCATAGGAAACACCGTACTGTTAAATGGGGTCGAGGTAAAACTAAGGAAAAGTTTCCAAGTGATGCTCAACTCAAAATCCTACACCTACCAATCCCTTCGAGTGAAGCATTGGAAATCTCATACAGTTCAGTCAATTTCTTCAGTGACAGAGACAAAGCTCTTCTGGTATCTGAGGGATTTGTTCTGATTGAGGAGTTAGGAATTCGCCAGTGTGAATTACCTACAAGCGAGGAACATGATAGCCTTGAGGAATTTGATAGTCAAATTTCCGATCGATACCGTGCTACGCGCCAGTTGTCCCAAAATATCTACCCACCTAACGGTCATATCATTGAAGGGCATTTATGTCTTATCATGTCAGGCTGCTCCCTAGGCTATAAATAGCCACCCCCTACAACCACTAGCTGGTTGGCTGCTCCGCGAGAAACTGACACTTGTCATTGAGAGCATCCCATCCTCTGAGGACTTTGAGCGAAAATCATCAAGTGAGGGAAAACCCAAAACCCCAAACCAAACACCTACAAACCCAAGTGATTGAGCATCACCGAAGAGATTGTTCCTGTGTGGAACCGACACTTGTTACCTTTGAGGACTGTGCATCCTTCAGACGGTTAGGCGTCATGGTCTAGAGCATCCAAGAGGAAATTGTGGATTGCCGAGTGACCGAGTCTGTGAAGGTTTGGAAGTCACCTGAAGACTTACCACTAGTGATTTGGCGAGGTCTGTGTGACCTTAGATCAAGAAGAATACGGTGAGGACTGTGTGTCCGGGACTGTGTGTCCTTGGATTTAAATACCTAGCCGCTCCAACCAGACGTACAACTGTCACAACATTTGGAACTGGTCTACCAAATCATTATCTTCACCGAGCTAACTGGTTCTATTTCCTCAACCCTTCCATTTCCTCATTACTGTGTTATGTGCTTGTTCATATCTGTTTGAAGACTTTGACTGAAGACTTTCTCAATTTTCTCAATTCAATTTCTTCAGTCTGTTTGTCTTCATCCTGTTTTATCCTGTGCTTACGCTTTCTGTACTCTGTGTCTGTTTTCATTTCATCATGATATCCATGCTTATGTTATGTCATGTGTGCATCTGAGTACTTATTCTGCTGCAAGTAGTTCTTTGCTCAGGAATTTCCTCACCCTGAAATTCCTCAGTGAAGAATTCATAAAAATTGCCTGTTCACCCCCCTCTAGTCGACTTAACGCACTTTCAATTGGTACCAGAGCAAGGCACTCCCTTGTTCTGTGTGATTTTGGTTTAACCGCCTAGAGTTTTAGTTATGTCGACCGCAGGAATGAAGACTGTGACTTGCCCCATCTTTGACGGTCATGATTATCCCAAGTGAAAGGCCATGATGAAGAAGCGCCTCATGGCAATGAACAGACAAACTCTGGACCATCACTGAGATTGGTCTTACTTACCTATGCAAGATGGCGGAGGCTGATGATATTCGCAAGTACACTCTACTTAACCTCACGGCAAAAGACATCATCTACTCCGGCTTGTCACAAAATCAGTTCAGGAACGTTATGCATCTCTGCCATGTGAAGCTTATCTGGGTCCGTCTATCTGAGGTCTATGAAGGTCATCGAACTCATCATGATCCCTGGTTTGGGGATTTCATGGAATCGCGCAAGGCTATGACTTTCAATCCAGAACCATCATCCTCTGCACCATGCCTTATGGCGAAAGGTGCCAAGGTAACTGAATGCTACTCCCTCCGTTCCAAAATAGATGACTCAATTGTGTACTAACTTTAGTACAAAGGTAGGACAAAGTTGGGTCATCTATTTTGGAACGGGGGGAGTACTTATCAGAGTCCAGTGATGATGAATCTGGTGATGAATTTGGACCCAGTTATGTCAAACTTGCTTCCCTTGCCACTAAACAACAAAGAGCTTTGAAAAAAGTTCAAAACATGCTAGATGAGAGCGATGATATGTTGGGTGAAGAAATGGATCGTTCTAAAGCTTTGGCTGAAAGTCTTCAGGGACTCCAGTCCAAGTTTGATAACCTTCAGAGTCATCATAACACTCTCCTATCTGATCATGAGAAGCTTTCGTATGAAGGAAGCGGCGATTTGGTGCCCGAGCGCAGCTGCTCCCAAAATCGCTCGCGCCCGTTTCTAGCTCGGGATGCGAACAAAGCCCACTGGCGTGTCAGATTTGAGCTGCAGAAAATCGGGCGTTCGCAGCAATACGATACGCAACAATGGCTCTTTTGTGGGACCAAGGCGAAGGAAAGGGATGGAGGAAGCGAGTTGGCGTACTGGGCCATGGACCAGGACGTTCGATTGTCCACTGCTACATCTTGAGCTTGCGTTGGTTTTCCTCGAAGAGGAGACGGTGATGCAGCAAGTGTAGCGTAAGTATTTCCCTCAGTTTTGAGAACCAAGGTATCAATCCAGTAGGAGGCTTCTCAAAAGTCCCACGCACCTACACAAACAAACTGAGAACTCGCAACCAACGCAATAAAGGGGTTATCAATACCTTCACGGCCACTTGCGAAAGTGATATCTAATAAAGATAGTACGATAAGATAAATATATTTTTGGTATTTTATAGTATAGATGCAAAAAGTAAAGATGCAAATAAAAGTAGATTGAAAGCAAATATGATAAGAGATAGACCCGGGGCCATAGGTTTCACTATTGGCTTCTCTCGAGATAGCATAAGAATTACGGTGGGTGAACAAATTACTGTCGAGCAATTGATAGAAAAGCGCATAGTTATGAGATTATCTAGGCATGATCATGTATATAGGCATCACGTCCGTAACAAGTAGACCGACTCCTGCCTGCATCTACTACTATTACTCCACACATCGACCGACTCCTGCCTACATCTAGAGTATTAAGTTCATAAGAACAGAGTAACGCATTAAGCAAGATGACATGATGTTGAGGGATAAAATCAAGCAATATGATATAAACCCCATCTTGTTATCCTCGATGGCAAAAATACAATACGTGCCTTTCAACCCTTTCTGTCACTAGGTAAGGACACCGCAAGATTGAACCCAAAGCTAAGCACTTCTCCATGGCAAGAAAGACCAATCTAGTAGGCCAAACCAAACTGATAATTTGAAGAGACTTGCAAAGATAACTCAATCATACATAAAAGAATTCAGAGAAGATTCAAATATTATTCATAGATAAACTTGATCATAAACCCACAATTCATCGGATCTCAACAAACACACCGCAAAAAGAGTTTACATCGAATAGATCTCGACAAGAGAGGGGGAGAACATTGTATTGAGATCCAAAAAGAGAGAAGAAGCCATCTAGCTAATAACTATGGACCCGTAGGTCTGTGGTAAACTACTCACAACTCATCGGAGGGGCAAGGATGTTGATTTAGAGGCCCTCCATGGTCGATTCCCCCTCCGGCAGAGTGCCGGCGAAGGCTCCAAGATGAGATATCACGGATACAGAAGGTTACGGTGGTGCAAATTGTGTTTCGTGGTGCCCCTGGATGTTTTCGGGGTACGTAGGTATGTATAGGAGGAAGAAGTACGTCGGTGGCTGCCCGAGGGGCCCACGAGACAGGGGGCGCGCCCTACAGGGGGGGGGGGGCGGCCTCATATCTCGTGGGGGCCTCGGCTGCTTCTTGACTTGCACTCCAAGCTCTCCGAATCACGTTCGTTCCAAAAATCATGCTCCCGAAGGTTTCGTTCCGTTTGGACTCTGTTTGATATTCCTTTTCTTTGAAATACTGAAATAGGCAAAAAACAGCAATATGGACTGGGCCTCCGGTTAGTAGGTTAGTCCCAAAAATGATATAAATGTGTAAAATAAAGCCCATAAACATCCAAAAGAGGTAATATAATAGCATGGAACAATCAAAAATTATAGATACGTTGGAGACGTATCAAGCTGAAGGAAATATGCCCTAGAGGCAATAATAAAGTTATTATTTATTTCCTTATATCATGATAAATGTTTATTATTCATGCTAGAATTGTATTAACCGGAAACATAATACATGTGTGAATACATAGACAAACATAGTGTCACTAGTATGCCTCTACTTGACTAGCTCGTTGAATCAAAGATGGTTAAGTTTCCTAGCCATAGACATGAGTTTTCATTTGATTAACGGGATCACATCATTAGGAGAATGATGTGATTGACTTGACCCATTCCGTTAGCTTAGAACTTGATCGTTTAGTATGTTGCTATTGCTTTCTTCATGACTTATACATGTTCGTATGACTATGAGATTATGCAACTCCCGTTTACCGGAGGAACACTTTGTGTGCTACCAAACGTCACAACGTAACTGGGTGATTATAAAGGAGCTCTACAGGTGTCTCCAAAGGTACATGTTGAGTTGGCGTATTTCAAGATTAGGATTTGTCACTCCGATTGTCGGAGAGGTATCTCTGGGCCCTCTCGGTAATGCACATCACTATAAGCCTTGCAAGCAATGTGACTAATGAGTTAGTTGCAGAATGATGCATTACATAACGAGTAAAGAGACTTGCCGGTAACGAGATTGAACTAGGTATTGGATACCGACGATCGAATCTCGGGCAAGTAACATACCGATGACAAAGGGAACAACGTATGTTGCTATGCGGTTTGACCGATAAAGATCTTCGTAGAATATGTAGGAGCCAATATGAGCATCCAGGTTCTGCTATTGGTTATTGACTGAGAATAGTTCTAGGTCATGTCTACATAGTTCTCGAACCCGTAGGGTCCGCACGCTTAATGTTACGATGATAGTTTTATTATGAGTTTATAAGTTTTGATGTATCGAAGATAGTTCGGAGTCCCGGATGTGATCACAGACATAACAAGGAGTCTCGAAATGGTCGAGACATAAAGATTGATATATTGGACGGCTATATTCGGACACCGGAAGTGTTCCGGGTGATTTCAGAGAAAATCGGAGTGCCGGAGGGGTTACCGGAACCCCCCGGGGAAGTATTGGGCCTTAGTGGGCCTGAGGGGAGAGAGAGGGCAGCAGCCCAGGAGGTGGCGCGCCCCCTCCCATGGAGAGTCCGAATTGGACTAGGGGAGGGGGGGCGCGGCCCCTCTTTCCCTCTCCCTCTCCCTCTTTTTCCTTCCCCCTTCCTCCTTCCTAGTTGGACTAGGAAAGGGGAGTCCTACTCCCACTAGGAGGAGGACTCCCCCCTCCTTGGCGCGCCCCCTAGGGCCGGCCGGCCGGCCTCCCCCCTTGCTCCTTTATATACGGGGCAGGGGGGGCACCCCATGACACACAAGTTGATCTTCGCGATCGTTCCTTAGCCGTGTGCGGTGCCCCCCTCCACCATATTCCACCTCAGTCATATCGTTGCGGTGCTTAGGCGAAGCCCTGCGTCGGTAGAACATCATCATCGTCACCACGCCGTCGTGTTGATGGAACTCATCCCCGACACTTTGCTGGATCGGAGTCCGGGGATCGTCATCAAGCTGAACGTGTGCTAAACTCGGAGGTGCCGTACGTTTGGTGCTTGGATCGGTCGGATCGTGAAGACGTACGACTACATCAACCGCGTTGTCATAACGCTTCCGTTTACGGTCTACGAGGGTACGTGGACAACACTCTCCCCTCTCGTTGCTATGCATCACCATGATCTTGCGTGTGCGTAGGATTTTTTTTGAAATTACTACGTTCCCCAACAGTGGCATCCGAGCCAGGTTTTATGCGTAGATGTTATATGCACGAGTAGAACACAAGTGAGTTGTGGGCGATATAAGTCATACTGCTTACCAGCATGTCATACTTTGATTCAGCGGTATTGTTGGATGAAGCGGCCCGGACCAACATTACGCGTACGCTTACGCGAGACTGGTTCTACCGACGTGCTTTGCACACAGGTGGCTGGCGGGTGTCAGTTTCTCCAACTTTAGTTGAACCGAGTGTGGCTACGCCTGGTCCTTGTAAAGGTTAAAACAACAACAACTTGACAAACTATCGTTGTGGTTTTGATGCGTAGGTAAGAACGGTTCTTGCTAAGCCCGTAGCAGCCACGTAAAACTGGCAACAACAAAGTAGAGGACGTCTAACTTGTTTTTGCAGGGGCATGTTGTGATGTGATATGGTCAAGACATGATGAGATATAAGTTGTTGTATGAGATGATCATGTTTTGTTGAAGTTATCGGCAACTGGCAGAAGCCCTATGGTTGTCACTTTGATGCATAATATGCAAGTGCCAAATAATTGCTTTACTTTATCGCTATGTGATAGCAATAGTTGCAAGAGCAATAGTTGGCGAGACGACCATGTGACGACACGTTGATATAGATCAAGATGATGAAGATCATGGTGTCGTGCGGACACTTTGCTGGATCGGAGTCCGGGGATCGTCATCGAGCTGAACGTGTGCTGAACTCGGAGGTGCCGTACGTTCGGTGCTTGGATCGGTCGGATCGTGAAGACGTACGACTACATCAACCGCGTTGTCATAACGCTTCCGCTTATGGTCTACGAGGGTACGTGGACAACACTCTCCCCTCTCGTTGCTATGCATCACCATGATCTTGCGTGTGCGTAGGAATTTTTTTGAAATTACTACGTTCCCCAACACAAGCATCCCCAAGCTTAATTCCTGCTCGTCCTCGAGTAGGTAAATGATAAAAAGAGAATTTTTGATGTGGAATGCTACCTAGCATAATTCATAATGTAATATTCTTTATTGTGGCATGCATATTCAGATCCAAATGATTCAAAATAAAGTTCATATTGATAAAATAAATAGTAACACTTCAAGCATACTAATCAAAGTAATCATGTCTTCTCAAAATAACATGGCAAAATAAAGTTCATCCCTACAAAATTATATAGTTAGGCTATGCTTCATTTTTGTCACACAAAGATGTTCCCAACTTCTATACCCCTGATGACAAGCCAAGAAATTGTTTCATACTTAAATAATCTCAAACTTTTTCAACCTTCACGCAATACAGGAGCGTGAGCCATGGACATAGCACTATGGGTGGAATAGAATATGACAATGGGGATTGTGTGGAGAAGACAAAAAAAGAAAGTCTCATATTGACGAGGATAATCAACGGGCTATGGAGATGCCCATCAATTGATGTCAACATGAGGAGTAGGGATTGCCATGCAATGGATGCACTAGAGCTATAAATGAATGCTCAACAAAAGAAAACTAGTGGGTGTGCATCCAACTTGCTTGCTCATGAAGACCTAGGGCATTTGAGGAAGCCCATCGTAGGAATATACAAGCCAAGTTCTATAATGAAAAATTCCCACTAGTATGAAAAAGACAACTTATGAGACTCGCTATATGATAAACATGGTGCTACTTTGAAGCACCATATAGACTCACTACATGAAGAACAAGGTGCTACTTTGAAGCACAAGTGTGGAAAAAGAGATAGTAACATTGCCCTTTTTATTTATTTTCCTTTTTTCTCTTTTTTTTGGGCCTTTCTTTTTTTTTCTTTTTGGCCTTTCTTCTTTTTTTCTTTTTTTTTCTTTTTTTGGGCAATGTTCTAATAATGATCGTCATCACACTTCTATTGATTACAACATAAGAATTACAACTCGAAACTAGAACAAGATATGACTCTATATTAATGCCTCCGGCGGTGTACCGGGATGGTGCAATGAATCAAGAGTGACATGTATGAAAAATTATGCATGGTGGCTTTGCCACAAATACGATGTCAACTACATGATCATGCAATGGCAATATGACAAAAGTAAAGTATGTCATGATAATGATGAGCGGAACGGTGGAAAGTTGCATGGCAATATATCTCGGAATGGCTATGGAAATGCCATAATAGGTAGGTATGGTGGCTGTTTTGAGGAAGATATAGGGAGGTTTATGTGTGATAGAGCGCATCATATCACGGGGTTTGGATGCACCGGCGAAGTTTGCACCAACTCTCAAGGTGAGAAAGGGCAATGCACGGTACCGAAGAGGCGAGCAAAGGCGGAAAGGTAAAAGTGTGTATAATCCATGGACTCAAGATTAGTCAAAAGAACTCATATACTTATTGCAAAAATTTAGAAGTCATCAAAAACCAAGTACTACGTGCATGCTCCTTGGGGGATAGATTGGTAGGAAAAGACCATCACTCGTCCCCGACCGCCACTCATAAGGATGCACAATCCAGGTACACTTCATGTTTCAAATTTGTTACACAACTTTAACCATACATGCATGCTAAGGGACTTGCTAACTTCAACACAAGCATTTTTTAAATTCATAATCACCCAACTAGCATGACTTTAATATCACTACCTCCATATCTCAAAACAATTATCAAGTATCAAATTGATCATAGCATCCAATTCACTTCCTATGATAGTTTTTTATTATACCCAACTTGGATGCTCACCATTCTAGGACCAACTTTATGACCATAGCAAATACCATGCTGTTCTAAAAGACTCTCAAAATAATATAAGTGAAGCATGAGAGACTAGCAATTTCTTCAAAATTAAGACACCACCGTGCTCTAAAAGATATAAGTGAAGCACTAGAGCAAAAACTATCAAGCTCAAAAGATATAAGTGAAGCACATAGAGTATTCTAGCAAATTCTAATCAAATAGGATTCTCCCAAAAGGTTTGTACAGCAAGGATGATTGTGGTAAACTAAAAAGCAAAGACTAATATAATACACGATGCTCCAAGCAAAACACATATCATGTGGCGAATAAAAATATAGCTCCAAGTAAAGTTACCAATGAACAAAGACGAAAGAGGGGATGCCTTCCCGGGGCATCCCCAAGCTTAGGCTTTTGGCTATTCTTGAATATCTTGGGGTGCCTTGGGCATCCCCAAGCTTAGGCTCTTGCCACCCTTTATTCCATAGTCCATAAAAGCTTACCCAAAACTTGAAAACTTCACAACACAAAACTCAACAGGAAATCTTATAAGCTCCGTTAGTGAAAGAAAACAAAACCACCACATACGGTACTGCAATGAACTCATTCTCTATTTATTTTGGTGTTAAACCTACTGTATTCAAACTTCCTTATGGTTTATAAACTAATTTACTAGCCATAGATGCATTGAAATAGGCAAACAACACACGAAAAACAGAATCTGTCAAAAACAGAACAGTCTGTAGCAATCTGTAACTAACGCAAACTTCTGGAACTCTAAAAATCCTACCAAAATAGGAAGTCCTTGAAAATTTGTTTGTTGAACAGAATCAAAAAGAATAAACGCAAAAGCATGTTCCTGTGATTTAACAAAATTATATTCGTGCGCACAAAGTTTCTGTTTTTTAGCAGAATCAAATCAATTATCATTGTAGGTTATCCTATAGGTTCTACTTGGCACAAACACTAATTAAAAGATAAAAACACATCTAAACAGAAGGTAGATGCAAGATTTATTGCTAAACAGCAAAAACAAAAAACATAAAGAAAATTGGGTTGCCTCCCAACTAGCGCTATCGTTTAACGCCCCTAGCTAGGCATAAAAGCGAAGATAGATCTAATAGGTGCCATCTTTGGCACTAAATTCATAAGCAGCCCGCATGATAGATTCATAAGGTAATTTGAATTTCTTTCTTGGAAAGTGCTCCATGACTTTCTTTAATGAAAATTGGAATCTAATATTCCCTTCCTTCATATCAATAATCGCACCAATCGTTCTAAGGAAAGGTCTACCAAGAATAATAGGGCAAGAAAGATTGCAATCTATATCAAGAACGATAAAATACAGGCACCAAATTTCTATTTGAAACAATAATAACATCATTGATCCTTCCCATAGGCTTTTTGATGGTGGATTCCGCAAGGTGCAAATTTAAAGAGCAATCATCAAGATCATGGAAACCTAGAATATCACATAAAGTTTTCGGAATCGTGGAAACACTAGGACCCAAATCACACAAAGAAAAACACTCATAATCTTTAATTCTAATATTTATAGTAGGTTCCCACTCATCATTAAGTTTTCTAGGTATAGAAACTTCCAAATTAAGTTTTTCATCATAAGATTGCATCAAGGCATCAACGATATGTTTGGCAAAAGCTTTATTTTGACTATAAGCATGAGGAGAATTAACAACGGATTGCAACAAGGAAATACAACCTTTTAAAGAGCAATTATCATAATCAAATTCCTTGAAATCCGAGATGGAAGGTTCAATATTAGGAGTTGAGGATTCTACAATCTCACTTTTACCAAATTTAGCATTAAGATCTAAAGACTCCGAATTCTTGGGACGCCTTCTAGGCAAAGTTGATTCATCATCAGTCCCATAATCATCAAAATTCATATTGCAAAACATAGATCTAATAGGAGACACATCAATGACTTTAAGATCCTCATCATTATTTTCACGGAAACTAGAAGAACACGCTTTTATAAAGCTATCTCTTTTAGCACGCAATCTAGCGGTTCTTTCCTTACACTCATCAATGGAAATTATCATTACTTTGAGGGACTCATTGATATCATGCTTAGGAGGAGAAGATCTAAGTTTAAGAGAATCAACATCAAGTGAAAGTCTATCAACGTTCCTAGCCAAATCATCAACTTTTAGCAATTTTTCTTCAAGCAAAGCATTAAAATTCTTTTGAGAAATCATAAATTCTTTCACACTATTCTCAAAATCAGAGGGAATCTTATTAAAATTACCATAAGAATTATTGTAGGAATTTCCATAATTATTAGAGGAATTACTAGGGAACGGTCTAGCATTAAAGTTTCCTCTATAAGCATTGTTTCCAAAACTATTCCTACCAACAAAATTCACATCCATAGATTCATTATTATTCTCAATCAAAGAAGACAAAGGCATATCATTGGGATCAAGAGGAGTATTTTAAGTAGCAAACAATTTCATAAGTTCATCCATCTTTCCACTCAAAACATTGTTTTCTTCTATAGCATGCACTTTTTTACTAGAAGATCTTTCGGTGTGCCATTGAGAATAATTAGCCATAATATTATCAAGTAGTTTTTTAGAATCTCCTAACGTGATTTCCATAAACGTGCCTCCTGCGGCCGAATCTAAGAGATTTCTAGAAGCAAAGTTCAAACGGGGATAAATTTTTTGTATGATCATCCATAAATTCAAACCATGAGTAGGGCAATTGCGAAGCATCAATTTCAGTCTTTCCCAAGATTGGGCAACATGCTCGATCAAGTTGTTTAAAATTCATAATATCATTCCTAAGAGTGATGATCTTAGCGGGAGGGAAATACTTAGAGATGAAAGCATCTTTGCACTTGTTCCAAGAATCAATACTATTTTTAGGCAAAGACGAAAACCAAACTTTAGCACGATCTCTAAGTGAAAACGGAAATAACTTCAATTTGAAAAAATTGTTACCCGTATCTTTCTTCTTTTGCATATCACACAATTCAACAAAGTTGTTTAGATGAGTAGCGGCATCTTCACTAGGAAGGCAGGCGAATTGATCTTTCATAACAAGATTCAACAAAGCAGTATTGATTTCACTAGACTCAACATCATTAAGAGGAGCAATCGGAGTACTAAGGAAATCAATGTTATTGGTATTCGAGAAATCACACAATTTGGTATTATCTAGCGCCATGGCAACAAGTAATCCAACACACAAGCACACAGAAAAAGGCAAGCGAAAGAGAGAGGAGGAGATTGGGAAAGAGAGGGCGAATAAAATGGCAAGGGTGAAGTGGGGGAGAGGAAAACGAGAGGCAAATGGCAAATAATGTAAATGCGAGGGAGATGTGTTTGTGATGGGTACTTGGTATGTCTTGACTTGAGCAAAGACCTCCCCGGCAATGGCGCCAGAAATCCTTCTTGCTACATCTTGAGCTTGCGTTGGTTTTCCTCGAAGAGGAGAGGGTGATGCAGCAAGTGTAGCATAAGTATTTCCCTCAGTTTTAAGAACCAAGGTATCAATCCAGTAGGAGGCTTCTCAAAAGTCCCACGCACCTACACAAACAAACTGAGAACTCGCAATCAACGCAATAAAGGGGTTGCCAATCCCTTCACGACCACTTGCGAAAGTGAGATCTAATAAAGATAGTATGATAAGATAAATATATTTTTGGTGTTTTATAATATAGATGCAAAAAGTAAAGATGCAAATAAAAGTAGATTGAAAGCAAATATGATAAGAGATAGACCCGGGGCCATAGGTTTCACTAGTGGCTTCTCTCAAGATAGCATAAGAATTACGGTGGGTGAACAAATTACTGTCGAGCAATTGATAGAAAAGCGCATAGTTATGAGATTATCTAGGCATGATCATGTATATAGGCATCACGTCCATAACAAGTAGACCGACTCTAGCCTGCATCTACTACTATTACTCCACACATCGACCGACTCCTGCCTGCATCTAGAGTATTAAGTTCATAAGAACAGAGTAACGCATTAAGCAAGATGACATGATGTAGAGGGATAAACTCAAGCAATATGATATAAACCCCATCTTGTTATCCTCGATGGCAACAATACAATACGTGCCTTGCAACCCTTTCTATCACTGGGTAAGGACACCGCAAGATTGAACCCAAAGCTAAGCACTTCTCCCATGGCAAGAAAGACCAATCTAGTAGGCCAAACCAAACTGATAATTCGAAGAGACTTGCAAAGATAACTAAATCATACATAAAAGAATTCAGAGAAGATTCAAATATTATTCATAGATAAACTTGATCATAAACCCACAATTCATAGGATCTCGACAAACACACCGCAAAAAGAGTTTACATCGAATAGACCTTCACAAGAGAGGGGGAGAACATTGTATTGAGATCCAAAAAGAGAGAAGAAGCCATCTAGCTAATAACTATGGACCCGTAGGTCTGTGGTAAACTACTCACAACTCATCGGAGGGGCAAGGATGTTGATGTAGAGGCCCTCCATGGTCGATTTGCCCTCTGGTAGAGTGCCGGCGAAGGCTCGAAGATGAGATCTCGCGGATACATAAGGTTACACTACTAGGGAAAACCTTATACACAGAAATTTAGCAACATCGCGGGTCAAAAAAGGGCGCTAGTGCTAGATAGCAGTAGCATTTGAGAAAAAACCGCGCTATAGATACAACCTTAGCAGTAGCGTGTGTAGTGGCAAAAGCGCTACTACTAATATTCCCATTGCTAGAATGATAGGCTACACATAGCAGTAGCGGGCTTGGAAGAAGCGCGCTACTGCTAGGGCATAAGTAGTAGCGCGTTTCCTAAGAAGAGCGCTACTACTAACGGAAATAAAATAAGATGAAAAACAAATAGAAAAGTAAATGAAAGTGAAAGAAATAGAAAAAGGAGAAAGGAAAAAAATAAAATGTAAAGAAAAATAAATGAAAAAGCGAAAAAACGGAGGAAGGCATAGCAGTAGCGTGTGTTCGTAAGAGGCGCTATAGCTAACGTAGCTGCAGCGCGTGTCCTAGACCCCCGCTATAGAAACAGAAAAGGAAATTAAAAAATGGAAGAAAGTTACATAGCTATAGCAGCAATGCGTTTTGTAAAAACCGCTATAGCTATCTTAGCTATAGCGCGTTTTACCAAACGCGCTACCGCTATGTTTGACTTAACCAAAAAACCGTTCCCCCCGGCCACCACTTCTCCCCCAAATCCCTCAACCCACCCCGCGTGCCGCCGTCTCCCCGATTCGCCGTCGCCCCACTTCGCCGCCATCTCCTGCCGACGTCGACGCCACCAGAGCCGTCCGCCATCGACGCCACCAGAGCCGCCCCCAACGCCAAAGAGCCGCGCGGCCTCGTCAACGCCGCCGGAGCCGCCGTTGACGCCACCGGATCCTTCCTTGCCGCAACTGCCTCCCTCGCCGTCACCGGAGACGCCCCTGCCTCCCTCGCCACAACTGACTCCCTCGCCACCACCGGAGCCATCCTCTGTAAGCCCCCACCCCTCCTCTCTCTCTCTCATGCATAGGTTAGCTAGTTTAATTAGGTTAAATATCTAGGTTAGGACACAAATTTAGTTAGGGCTTTGACAAAGAAGTAGTTAGGTTAACTAGTTTAATTAGGTTAATTATCTAGGTTAGTGCAAAAATTTAGTTAGGGCTTTGACAGAGAACTAGTCAGGTTAACTAGTTTAATTAGGTTAATTATCTAGGTTAATTAGTGCAAAAAATTATTTAGGGATTTGACAGAGAAATAGCTGCGTTAACTAGTTTAATTAGGGTTAATTATCTAGGTAAACTAGATTAACTAACTAGGTTAAATAGGTAGGTTAATTAGGTCCATTGGATTAACAAGCTAGGTTAAGTAGGTTGGCTAGGTTAGAGGGAAATTTTATTTTAGAGCATTAGGTCAGAAGGGTTAGAGAAATGGAGTTCCTTTGCAATTTAATTGGGTTCTGTCCTAGGCAGAGAAGGGTTAGAGATAATAATGTGTGTTTGTGTGAGAGAGAAGAATAGCCAGATCAACATAATTTGGGTTCTGTCCTAGGCAAAGAAGTGTATAGTGAGGTCGTTTTGCAAAGGTTTTTGATTTTTGAAAAGACCACTATTTTTCAAGGAAAATAATTTAGGCAAATTTTATTTTATAGATGATCCCTTCCTAGACTTTTATTGTTGATTATATCTTTTCATTGAAGTGGTCATGTTATATCTTTTCATTGAAGTTGTTCGATTGTGCCCAAGTGGCTTTGTTGTTTCCAGGGAATGATGCTGAGTGCGCTATGTTTTGCCGGAATGTTGATTCATTTCTATTCCAGCAAATTTTAGGTTCTCGATTTGTCCAACTTTTAGCAAAGGTCATGCCGAAATTTTCCGTGAATTTCGGCATGACTTGTGCTATAAACTAGGACATATCGAGTGCCCGGGATTTGCCGCACCAGGAAGGAGTCAACATTCCTGCAAAACAATATGCCTTTTTTATGTCATTATTCATTTTATTAGGTCTAGAATTAATTGACTAGATTTAATAATAGGAAACATGGCTAGCAACAATGAAGGACAGGGTTCTGGTGATTGCGACGACGTCTACCGGGCGGCAGACGAATTTTTTAGCCTTACCGACGATCAATCGATATTGTTGCTGGGCCCACCGATGGCATTAGGGACTGAGACCGACACACAGACCGGTGCTGAGACTCAGACCGGCATCGAGACCGGCGCTGAGACTGAGACCGGTGCTGCCTCGGGTTGCGAAGCCGGTGTAGAATCAAAAGCAAAGAGGCAACGGGTTGCTAACAAACTCAGGACTACTAGACTAGTGGTCACGGAGGTGGACGATGGCAATTTTGAGCCAAAGGCACCCGATGAAGCGCGCGCGTGCTACGGCAATCAAATAGGCTGCATCGTACGGACAACCGCCACCATCAACAATGAGAAACTACAGAAGATAGAAAATATGAGGAGCTCTCTCCAAAAGAAGTTTCACAAGATATTCTTGTTCCCGGGCCGGAATGAGAAGGATTATGAAGATCCAGACGAGGACCCGGCAATGAAGAAGATAAACAAACACGCCATGACCAAGTTTAGCGCCGCGTTGGCCGCCTGGAAAACTCGAGTGAAAGCAAAGATCATCGACAAGAAGGAATCCTACTCCGATATTGTAAAGGATAATCTGACAATCATGGAAGAGCAATTTCAAATATTCAAGGAGGCTTGCGAGGCCGAAGCTGCCAAAAAAGTCTAAGTACATGAAGGGGCTTCAAGAGAGGAACATTGGGAGCCACCACCTCGGAAGCCGTGGTTACGGCGGAAAGAGGTCCAAATGGGCCAAGGAGGATGCGGAAGCCGCGAGTCTGGGCATCCCAGACCCCTTGGCAGATTTCACCGTCCCACGGGAGCGTGACGTCCTGAGGGCCCGACACCGTTGGGACCCAGTGAAGAAGGTTTATGAGACTACACCGGTCATTACGGAGTTCATGAGACTGTTGGTAATTTTAGTTTCTGATCAATTCGACTGCACACATTAGTCATATTTGTAAACGATCCTTGTGCCTTTTGCTGAGAGAGCAACACCGGATTGCAGCCGAAAGTGACTCGCCGTCTGAGGCATTGGTGAGGCCCAAGTGGGACACTCCATTCAACCGGGCGTTGAACATATTGAAACGACAACCGGTGGATACACGACCGTCATATGGACGCGTGCACGATGTCAGAGACGGCGCCACGTGGAAGAAGTACTACCGTGAGTCCATGGAGGAGAGAAAGGAAAGACGGAGGTTAACTGAAGAAAACATCGACAAGAAGGTTGAGATTGCGATTGAGAAGAAATCATCTCAGACAGTCGCAACAGCGGTAGCTGCCACAAAACAGGTGGTTGCAGATTTGTCTACTTCCTTGGTGACGGGCGTTTTCACTTGGACAAGGCAAAATCCAGAAAAATGCAGAGGAATTTCCCCTTGCTGACTTCTTGGGAGCACCTGCTCCCGCACCGGCTCCCGCACCGGCTGCCGCACCGACTCCCGCACCGGACGTGCTCGGTGGTGCCTCGTCTTTGGCTGAGCTCGATGCCCTCACGGTATCTGTCACACTGCCCCCCTTCAATATAAGTGTATAATCTCCCGTTTTCGTTGCCTTTCGGATGACTCACATCACAGACTTTTCTTTGCAGGCCGACGAAACCCCGTGCACCATATTGTACACCATCGGCGAACACAAGGTGGACGTGGGGAAGGCGAGATAATGGAGCCGAAGGAACCATTGTTCCACAATCGGCCGATCCCCCCGAATGTCTTCAAGGTTTCCATGGCCAGTGTCAAACCGGGCCACGAGAATTTGCCTCCTCTAATACTAGTGGGGGATGACGACGAGACCCCGTGGCGGCTTGGTGATTGTTGCAATGGGTGGGTCCTGTTGTGGCCAAAGAGTCTGCTTCGTCTGGAGGCGGCCGGGAGCACACCCACGAGCACGCAGCCTCAGCAAGGTATGAACATCAACACCCCACCTACCCAATTAGCGTCGGGTGTCGGGTTGGGTGATAGCGGACGGGTTAAGGAGGAGGCTCCATTAGTCGCTGATGACGTCGCCATGGATGAGGATGAGGATGACGATGGAGCTGAACAGTATGTCTATACTGGCGCCTCCTCAGGGTTTGAGCGTCATGAGTCGGTGCCTGAATTACCGTCTCAACGTATTATGGACGACCTTCCGGTAGTAAAGAAGTCTAGGAAGAGAGCGAGGAAAGGCAAAAAAGCTGATTCTATGATCCAGCCGCCTCAGCAGCCTCGGCTTCAGGACCGTATAGATATCCCCGATGCGGATAAATGGCATATCCCCGGTCAACCAATCCTACCTGCAACAGCGCTACGGGCCAGATTCGGCGATCTAAGGAGACTTCATGACGATGTGCTGCGGGTAGAGAAAGGCCTCATCGCCTCGAAAGATCCAGGATACCCACTCTACGTGGTTAACGTTCCGCGGCAAATGTCGTACGTCGACAGCTTCCCCGCGGATAAGTTCTTCCTCCGATTCGATTACATATTCGACATGTTTCACGTGAAGAAGCTGGATTTTACGTTTGTCCGCCTTTATGCCTTGCACATGAACTACATCATTGGGGTTGAGCAGATACGTCATATCTGTGTCGCTGACCCGTACTACATGCACGAGGGCTTCTTGGGAGTCTGCGCAGAGCACCGTGAATACGCGAGGGATTACATCGTCAGTTTCATGCTCGCCAATAAGGACAAGGAGGCGATTCTCGTGCCTTATCATCCCGTGTAAGTCATCCGCGCTGCTATCCTTCCTTCGATTTCAATAATTCATTTGCACGGTGGAGGCTAATTAATTTGAGGTGTACTTATTTTGCGCAGCGGCGGGCGCGCCGTCCTCATCATCCTCTACCCCCGATTCTCCCACGCTCTTTACTTGGACTCGTCGAAGAACATTCACAAAAAGGATTACACCCACATCAAAGATGTTCTCGACAGTGCTATGTTTTACTACCAAGCAAGGGGTGGAGAGGTTAGGGACAAGAAGAGAAGGGGCGGCAGGGTCGCCTTCAGCCATAAGACCGACTTCTGCTGCATCCAGCAACCGAACGATTCTCTTAATGATGGATTCTATGTCCTACACCACATGCTGGAGTACAGACGGGATCACCAGAACCTTCGCATGTCACCTAGATCTGGCGATGCCCATATTCTGCAATGGGCAAAGGACATAGGAGATATCGAGGATCATCGACTTCGAGCTGAGTTCTATAACATCCAGCGCGAACTTGCCCAAATCATCATGAAGGAGGTCGTCGGAAAAACAGGGATGTTCTACGGAGAAGGACAAATGTCGCGGGAAGACGTCCGAACATGGATAGCCTCTCAGCGTCTCGACATGAAGCCTTTCACTAAGCTCGAGGACTATCTCCCTGACATGGATGGATGGCACGACATGGTGGAGTGATTGTCGATATATGACAATGTGTCCGTTTAGTCCATACTTTCTGTATGACAAAACTTTGAGTTATGCACGGTGAAACTTTATTTTTGATGTAATTAAACCGTCCTCCTCCTCGACTAGCGAAAATCACTCTAGTTAGGGCATTTTGGGTATGATGAACTTTGTTATTTATGCTTATGATATGTTGTTTCTATTTTTGCCAAGTCTGTCTCTTTCTGTTGCTCAACTATATATGTTGCATATCATCGACTCATGTGACGATGCAGGTGCATAGATCATAGATGGTGAAGAAGTGCTACGCCAGGAGTGTATATACGACAAGTGGCCGGAGTGTCAGGCCCAGATGTACCGGTTTCCGGTTTCCGAGCGACAGGCAATAGTTAGTTTAGGTTCACGCTAATGCGAGAGAGGGATACGAACTCATGTACTCAAAGTGATAGATCTTCTCGCGTATATCATTGTTTAGATGGATGACGATGTATTTGCAAGTAATCGAGACTTGTATCGCTATTTTCGAGATTGATGACGAGAGACCACTTTGTGTTGGATGATGATTATGATGATGACATGATTTCATGAGACTAATTGTATGTATATGCTATGATTACATTTGTATGTGTATGATATGCTAAAGATTATTGTATAAAGCCTATTCAAATACAAAACAAATACAAAACAAATATGCAGGAAAAAAACTAATAAAACTAGTAGTAGCGAGGGGAAAAAATTTAGCAGTAACGCCGCCTTACCAGTAGCGCTTCCCTGTAAACAGCGTTGCAGATAATATCAGTAGCGCCATTTTCTAAAGAGCGCTACAGCTATTCATGTATAACAGTAGCGTGGGACAACAGGCGCTACTGCTATACGTTAGCTATAGCGCCTTATTAGTAGCGCCGGTCCCCGCGCTACTGAGGGGCCCAAAACCCGCGCTGCTGCTAGGCTTTTCCCTAGTAGTGTTACGGTGGTGGAAATTGTGTTTCGTGGTGCCCCTGGATGTTTTCGGGGTACGTAGGTATATATAGGAGGAAGAAGTACGTCGGTGGCTGCCCGAGGGGCCTACGAGACAGGGGGGCGCGCCCTACAGGGGGGGGGCTCCTATCTCGTGGGGGCCTCGGCTGCTTCTTGACTTGCATTCCAAGCTCTCCGGATCACGTTCGTTCCAAAAATCACGCTCCCGGAGGTTTCATTCCGTTTGGACTCCGTTTGATATTCCTTTTCTTCGAAATACTGAAATAGGAAAAAAAACAGCAATATGGGCTGGGCCTCCAGTTAGTAGGTTAGTCCCAAAAACGATATAAATGTGTAAAATAAAGCCCATAAACATCCAAAAGAGGTAATATAATAGCATGGAACAATAAAAAATTATAGATACGTTGGAGACGTATCATCCACATCTAAGCCGTCTGCCGGTCGTGGGGACAGGCAGTGTCCCTCCCTTTGGGCTGGGTCATTCTGGAAACCCTGGCCGCCACCCCTCTTCGGGCAGAAGCCCTTATCGTCTAGTGCTACGGCAGCTGCTTGCGGCGGCGCTCGTCCTGTCTCGGCGCCGATGGCCGAAATGGAGGATGATAGTATGGAGTTCCTGCTTGACGCCATTGACAGGTTAATCCACGCAGATCTGTAAAATGGTTTTGAGATTTCTTCAGCAAGCTAGCGTGCGTGCGGAAGTAACCTGACGAACGAGGCTTGTTGCCAGTGAATGTCGTCGCTTTTTCAGGTTCCCACTGTGAGAGGAGTTCGCTGACAAGCTTGGTCACCCAGATGTTGTTCCACTGCGGTTCCTGCTGACTCTAATGCTAGGTCTGGTTGCACCAAAAAGGTCGGGGATGGTGATGTGGGTAGAGCGCGTGAAGGAGTGCGCGGTCGCCGGGATGCATCTCCGACGAGATCGGCGGAGTCGACTAACAGAGTCAATCCAGAAGCACCTGGCTGGATAAGAAGGTGCGAAACAACATCTTCCTTGCTGTTGGACTGTATTGCTTGATCTATGTATGCAAGTTCGTATGCAGTGAACACTTTTTTATTAGAAACATTAGTTTGCATTGTTAGTCCATACCAAAATGTCAGTAGCGATTGTGAAGGCGATCATTTTGGGCCAAACTTAATGATTTTCCATTACTCAATTACCTTGCCTATCCGGAGATATTGGACTGTTAGTACTGGTATGATAATAGTTCTGAATCTCAGCATATACTCCCTCCGTAAAGAAATATAAAAGCGTTTAGATCACTATCTAAATGTTCTTATATTTCTTTACAGAGGGAGTACATTTCAAAAATTACTGGTTGCGTCTAGGCAATGCACCACCAGACAGAGCACCCTGGCCCTTCTCGGATAAGCACTCTAGAGCAGTCGATTCGCAAGTATGCAGAGGAGCCCAATAAAAGTGTAGTGTGGCCTTTTGGTTTGTGTGTTACACTCACTGTCGTGGACTAAACTATATTATGGCAGGGTGGAGCAGTGAGGAGAACGAATTTGGCGATAGAGCGGCATGCAAGCAAAATCTATAATAGGAATATGTTTGAGGAGTTTGGTCAGCTCCTCATCGAAGGGAGGACGTACAATGTAACTAACATCAAGGGGTTGAGGAAGTACATCACAACTCACAACAATGCAGCTAAAGAGAAAAATGGAGCAGGGTTGAATATGAGGTGACCATAAACAAAGGCCACACGGAGTTTACTTGTGAGTGTGGCCAGTTTGAGCATACTAGGATGCTATGCAGCCATATCTTGAGGGTAACTTCACAAAGACCTTGTTTCTTCTGGGTTAACAAGTTGAATTTCTAAAACAACAATGTTGACAATTTCTTATGGCGTAGGTGATGGAAATACTACACCTGGAGGAGATTCGTAAGAACCATGCAATCAAGCGGTGGACAAAAGGACGCAAGGGACATACTCCCAAAGCACCTGGTTTAGTACCGAAAGGACAATTCAATTAACTTGTTATTCACGTGCAGGAACTTGACTCTATACCTATCACATGTTTGCTTGTCTCGAAGCTCTGCTTGTGAGTGGCGCACCTTTGGCAGAGAAGAGGGATGGTTTGGGTTTTGAGGACCGTATGGCAGGTCTGGCGACCGGGAGAATGGACGGCAGTGGCAAAGTCGCATGTGTTGGGGACGACGATGCTGACCAGTGCCATAGTGGTGGGCACTCATTCAGTGTGAATGCCCTTCAGGGTCTTGCAACTCTAGATAAACATAGAGGGGCCAGCACACCGGCAAACAACAGGGAAAAGGCCCCATACGAAGGTCTGAGTATGCGAGCTAGGAAAATGCAAGAACTGCGGGATGGAAAGACACAGATGGAACACTTGCACAAGGCCACTAGGAGTTCCTGAAGAATGAGTTATGAATTTTTGATTTGTAGTATGTGTTGGAAATTCGAATTGCTGGAAAGATTAAATGCAATTGTCGCTGTGGCATCACGCAAGGGCAGTATGAAGAGTGCACGACGACCAGCTGCTACCTTGCCTTCCATCATTTTTGTCTAATTCAAGAATAAAAATTGAAGCTAGCTTCTGCAACTGATAGGGCGGGTGTTTGCTGAATCCGGCTTCAGTGGCACAGCCAAGAGCTGTGAAGGAGGCGATTCAGTCGATAGAATCAAGGTCCAGGTACAATATCTTGCGTGTTTTCTGCATTATTAAGAGCGACACATGATTTGTGACTCTGCCGCCATTTGCAGTCATCTGCCTCTTCGATGATGGACTCAGCAGCGACCGCTTGGAGTACAACACAGTTACCGCGCAAGACGATGGCGTGATTGAGGAGGTAAAGTGGAATCGTCTTTGTGTGACGGAGTGTACCTTTTCTGTACTGAGAAGAGACATACATGGATTGTCAGGGGGAGGTGATTCAACGGGATTGCTGTCGACTTAGTGTGTTCAAGCAAAAATTGGACGAGCATGGAGGACAAAATTTAGTCGAAGAAGGCTTCAGCGACCATGATCCAGCTGCCGATGGAGAGGGGATGGAGGATAGTTGTGAGTCTGATGTGGAAAACATATCTCGCATAATTTATGCGGCCGAAGAAATTGAATCGAGGACGATGAAGAAGTGAGCATCAGGGGGTCAAAGCAGACGCCATACTCAGTCGTGATATGCGACGATGGCGTGTATGTGATCAGATGATGTAATCCTTGTAGGGTTTCTGAATGTGACCGACATGTGGATCACCAGGTCACGGAGCCTGCAGGGCAGGTTGCCTAGCAATGGAGTGATGCAGACTGAGAGGAAAGTGTTGGTCTTTGTGTGAGTGTCATAGCGTGATGTGTGTACAATTTTGATGCTGAGAGAACTTTGTGAGCGAACTATATTGACATGTTTTGAAGATGCACATCTTTGTATTTTTATGTGGTTAGACAACGGAGAGCTGTAGATTGAGCTATATTGTGCATACACTGATGATGTAATGAGCTTGGAGCTATATTTTGAAGATGCACATCTTTGTACGTCTGGTGTAATGAGCTTGGAGCATGTGTGGGTTGTTTGCCGTGGGATTCAAATTTTGTTGCTGTCTGAGTAAATTCGTTTTCTGAAAAAACTGAATGGACGCTCTGTAAATCGTCTGTGTAAGGCGGACAGCTCAGGGTGGCGCAGGAAAATTACTGAGCCATGAGCCCGAAGCCTATTCCGGCTATGAGGTGACGCCCCTGGCAATGAATGCGCCCAAGGCCCACACATTGTTTATATCTGATACAACCGGAATACAGACGAGAATACAAGCCAGGGCGCGACTCCACACGTGAACATACATATGAGATTTCAGGAGCAGCTGAGCCTAGGCTTCGAATCGAATTTTCGTCTTATGAATTTCTTCAAAGAAAGCAAGATCTTGAGCAGTTAAGAGTGAGTTATGAAGATCTTCAGAAGGAGTGTGATTCATTACTTGCTCAACAAATCAGCGCTGCTCAGGAAGAATTTATTCCTCCATATTTGAAATGCATTGAACATGAATCTGCTAATTCTTCACCTGAAAGTTCAAATGCTTCTATTGCTACAAATTCTTCACATGTCTTTGCTATCACTAATTCCTCATCTGAGGATATTGCTAGTATCACTGACAATGCAGGGCTGAAGGAATTGTATATGACAGGCATGTACAAAAGCCTCAAAGGGCATCAGGCTCTTTGTGATGTGCTTGAGAAGCAGATCCTCAATGGGAGCCCTAGGAAAGAGGGTATTGCCTTTGAGAGGAAACCCAATGCTGATGGAACATACTGGAAGCCTGAGCAGTATCCCAAAACCTCATGGGTTGCTACAAAGGGACCTCCAGTAGATCCATCTACTCTATCTGGATTTACATGTGAATCTTCTCATTATTCTGATGAGTCTTTTGACTCGAACTATAAGCTATTCAAAAATCAGAATGGTGAAGTGTTTGCTAGATATGTTGGCACTAATTGCAGGAATAGTTCCCCTATGAAGAAAATCTGGGTTCCCAAAAGGTGCCTTGAAAGTCTTCAGGTGAATGTCATCATGACACCACTTGTGAAGAATAGGAAACCCAGATCAAATTCTTCATATGGACCAAATTCTTCATATGGATCCAAGTCCTCATACGTACTGAACTCCTCACATGGATCAAATTCCTCAAAAGGATCAAAGTCCTCATATGAACATCATCGTGCTAACACCTCTGTCTCGCAGGGAAAGACTAAGGGCCATGAATATGTGCATTATTCTTCAAACCATTATGTTCATAAGTCTTCGAAGAATTTCTCTGCTTATTCATATGCTTACTCTAACTCCTCTTATGTGTGAAACAAAGTGGACTGGCTTCTATGCCACCGTTCTCTTATGGAGCTCGCAGAATGATGAACTCTGTGCCACCCCTTCAGATGTGGGTGGTGAAGAAAAATAACTAATCTCTTATGTAGGGTCAGGTCTCCAAACAAACTTAAAAGTCTGAAGAATTTGCTGGAGACCTGAATAAGCTTGAAAGGACGCAAGCTAATCATGAAGAAATGAATTTTCATTTCTCACATCCTCACATTGCTATATCTGTTTTATTGCTTGATGAAATTGATCTGATGAATTTGATGTCATATTCTTCACTGATGAAGTATATGAGTTTGTAAGCTGCACTAATTCATCTGCAGGATGATCAACCCAAAGCCACTGAGTGGGTCCTTGATAGTGGATGTAAAAATCACATGACTAGTGACAAGAATCTATTGATGGATGCTCCCTTATCTCCATCGCATCTGAAGCATATCACCTACGCTGACAAAAGGCAAAAGCAAGGTATTGGGTGTAGGTAAGGTTGCAATCCCAAAGGATCGACACATGGACAAAGTCATGCTTGTCGAGTCCTTAGGGTTCAACCTCATGTCTGTCTCAATGCTTTGTGATCTTGATATGGTTGTTGTCTTTGGCAAGTATCGTTGTGTTGTGATCATGGAAGCTGACAATTCCAAAGTCTTCAAAGGCTTTAGGAGAGGAGATTTGTCTCTTGTTGATTTCTCTACAAGTCCACAACCTGCTACATGTCTACTTGCAAAAGCTTCAGAAGGCTGGCTATGGCATCGACGACTTGGTCATGCTGGCATGAGGAACTTGCACACCCTCACGAAGAAAAAGCATGTCATTGGCATCGAGGGCGTCAAATTCCTCAAGGACCATTTGTGTGGAGCTTGTGAAGCTGGAAAGATGACCAAGGCCAAGCATCCCTCAAAGACCATCATGACTACCACTCATCCATTTGAATTGCTTCACATGGATCTCTTTGGCCCTACTCATTATGCCACATTCACTAATGCTGCATCTTTATATGGCTTTGTCATTATTGATGACTATTCTTGTTATACATGGCTGCATATCATCACTTACAAAACTAAAGTTCAGTTAGTCTTCAAATGATCTTCCTCGAGGGCTTCAACCAACTTTGGTGTGAAGATCAAGCACATCAGAAGTGACAATGGAACTGAGTTCAAGAATACTGGTCTTGATGACTATCTTGATGAACTTGGTATTACTCATGAGTTATCTACTCCTTATACTCCTCAGCAGAATGGCGTCATGGAGCGCAAGAACAGGACTCTTGTTGAGATGGCTTGCACTATGCTTGATGAGTACAAGACGCCTCCTCGCTTCTGGCCCGAGGCAATTGATACTGTGTGCCACATCATCAACAGGGTATATCTTCACAAATTCTTCAAGAAGACTGCATATGAACTCCTCACTGACAAGAAACCCAATGTGAGTTATTTCAAAGTCTTTGGTGCTAAATGTTGGATTAGAGATCCTCATCACAATTCTAAATTTGCACCGAAAGCACATGAAGGTTTTATGCTTGGTTATGGTAAGGACTCACACACCTACAGAGTCTTCAACACCTATCACCACAAGGTTGTTGAAACTGTAGATGTGCGGTTCGATGAAACTAATGGCTCGCAAAGAGAGCACCTACCTCCTGTGCTAGATGAAATACCTCCTGAGGAATCCATTAAGTTCAAGGCTACTGACGATGTCATTCCTACCGAAGAATCTGCTGAAGAAGTCATTCCAGAACGTGAAGAACATCATGCTGGTGCACCTGAGCAGAATGGCTCTAAAGAAAATGCTGATCCAATTCCTTGTCGCCAACCAGCTCATCCTCCCGTTGCTAATGAAGTGCAGATTGAAAGAATCATCAACGACATCAAAGCACCAGGTCCTCTCACACGCTCAAAAGCTTAACATTTGTCTAAATTTTGTGGGCACTTTGCTTTCGTCTCTATCACAAAGCCCACTAAGGTAGATGAAGCATTTCTGGAGCCTGAGTGGATTCAAGCTATGCAAGAAGAACTACATCAGTTCGAGCTCAACAATGTCTGGGAACTAGTCAAGCGACCAGACCCTCGCAAGCACAATATCATCGGCACAAAGTGGATCTACCGCAACAAGCAATATGAAAATGGCCTTGTGGTGAGGAATAAGGCACGGCTTGTAGCTCAACGCTACACACAGGTTCAAGGAATTGATTTCCATGAAAATTTTGCACCTGTTGCTAGACTTGAGCCTATTCACATTTTACTTGCTTATGCTAACCATCATAATATCATCTTATATCAAATGGATGTGAAAAGTGCATTCCTCAATGGTAAGCTTGAGGAAGAAGTATATATTGCTCAACCCCTAGGTTTTGAAGATCCAAAGCATCCTGACAAAGTCTTCAGACTCAACAAGGCCCTCTATGGCCTCAAGTAGGCCCCTCGGGCGTGGTATGATACTTTGAAGGAATTCCTCATGAAGAAAGGCTTCAAACCCGGTTCACTCGACCCAACTCTTTTCACCAAAGCTTATGATGATGAATTATTCGTGTGCCAAATATATGTTGATGATATCATCCTTGGCTGTACTGACCAACGTTATAGTGATGAATTTGCCTATATGAGGAGTGAAGAATATCAAATGTCTATGATGGGAGAACTGAAATTCTTCTTAGGTTTTCAGATCCATCAATAGCGCAATGGCATATTGATATCTCAGGAGAAATACCTCAAAGATGTACTGAGGAAATTCGGCATGCAAGATTGCAAAGGCGTCAAAATCCCTATGCCTAGAAATGGCCATCTATCCACTAATGAAAATGGCATTGACTTCAATCAAAAGGTATACCGCTCCATGATTGGCTCTTTATTGTACCTATGTGCATCTAGGCCAGATATTATGCTTAGTGTTTGCACGTGTGCCCGTTTTCAAGCTACACCGAAGGAATCACACCATAAGGCTGTGAAGCATATTCTTTGATATCTAGCTCACACTCCAACACTTGGATTATGGTATCCCAAGGGCTCGGCTTTTGATCTCATTGGATATTCAGACGCTGACTATGCTGGTGATCGTGTAGACCGCAAGTCAACATCAGGCACATGCCATTTCCTTGGACGATCTTTGGTATGTTGGTCTTCGAAGAAACAAAATTGCGTATCACTATCTACTGCTGAAGCTGAGTACATTGCTGCTAGTTCGTGTTGTGCTCAATTGCTATGGATGAAGCAAACCCTCAAGGACTACAGCGTCAACATGAAGAATGTGCCACTCTATTGTGACAATGAGTGCCATCAAGATTGCTCATAACCCAGTTCAACACTCGAAGACAAAGCACATTCAGATTCGTCATCATTTTCTTCGTGATCATGTGTTGAAGGGCGACATCTCCATCGAGCACGTGAAGACTGAAGAACAGCTAGCTGATATCTTCACAAAGCCCTTGGATGAGAAGAGATTTAGCAAGTTGTGGTGTGAGCTAAATATCTTAGAATCTTCGAATGCCCTTCGAAAAGGATACACATCCTAACACTTATGCAAAATTGATGACCTAGATGTGCAAAACACGAAGTAACGTTTTTCTTCAATCAATGAAGACTAACCCTCTAAGTGTGAAGAAATTAACGAAGAATTTGATTCTCAGAGCCCTACGATAATTGTACGCAGTGTCTGAAATCATCATTCTTATACGGTGGGTCACGCCACCAACAAAAGTTGAAAATCTTCAAATCTTCAATTTGAGTTTTTCTTCATTTTTGAATTTCCTCCGTTGTTCGATTTCTTCAACTTTGCAATGTCTTCACTGTTTCCGTCGTTTTTTTCATTGGCTATATATATACATATATGAGTTTATGTCCTCTACAACATTCACTTATTGCTATTTCTTCAAGTTGCTTTTTCTGCTAAGTGAATATGATCGGACCCTTCCCCCTCTATGCTAAACTCAACCCAGTCTGTTCACAAATTCTTCATGTGCGTTCTATTTGAAACCCGTTCAAAATCTTCACTTTGTCCTTGTCAGCTGAAGAATTTGCGAACGAAACATTAAAATTTTCATATCTGAATTTTTGGCTTTTGCCGTTCAAACCGTTCCACATTCCACGATAATACTTATCTATCCACCCACGATCTCACACAATTTCCACCTCACAGTACGTGGGTGACACATGTCGCACAGATGAGAAAGGTCAGGGGCACGTTCGTCCATTTTCCTCGGGCGAGCAGTTTTTCACCGTGGCTATATATACCCCTTCCCTTCCTCAGTCTGTTTTTACTCCGCTCAACCTCACTCTCTCGCTCGAGCTCTCAAGACCTAGCGCCGCTGCTACTTCCATCGTCATCGGTGAGGAAGAGCTTCGCTGCCTCGACCTCGTCTCCATCGTACTCGCTCCGGCCACAGATTTCTTCACTCCGCCGCCGCCGTAGCTGTCTTCCTCTACCGAGTTAGGGAATGGAAGATCTGAACCAATGAACTTCTAGTCTGCATTCCCAGTTCATCGTGTTCTTCGTCAAGGGTAAATAAAATCTATTTTTACCACTCTTGTTGATTCATATGATTTCTACAAAATCTTCAAAAGGTGTTTATTCTTCATTCTTCACACTCTAAACACCTCACACAAACATTTGTTCTTAATCTGTTTCCCTAAGCCATATTTTTCTTCAAGATTCCTCAATTGTGTGGATTTTCAATCTACACAACTCTGGAACCTAAGTCAAAGAATGCTTAGTGAAATTCCTCAAGATACATCTGGTCAAATTCCTCAAACTTGTATTTTTTTGCAAAAACTTCTGAGAACGCATATGACCTCTCCAAATTCTTCGCACCTATACTCTGTTCACAAATACACATGTCTACTGCTGAATCACTAGGTTCTCATCAACTTAACTCATTTGCAGCGTTCCTTGAAGAAAAGTTGCATACCTCTTCAGAGAACTCAATTGTTCAAAATCCTCAGCTGAAGAAAATGGCAGGTGGAAAGAAACCTCAGAAGGGAGGAAAGAAGTTGGAAGTCAACACTGCATTCGAAATCCCTGAACATATCTATGCAGGGTATTGCACTCCAAATGAGGCAATTCATGGAAAGGAATCAAAGAATGAGCCCAAAGTGCACATTCAAAAAATAAAAAGGAGATGGGCCAAAGAATGGAGGGAGTACAGATATGTAACTCCCAAGTATATGAAGAAATTCATAGTACACCCTCCATGCCCAAGACCTCCCTTGGCACCAGGCCAAGAAGCTGATCCCTCAAGTATTAGAAGAGGTGAGGAATTTCCTACTGAATGGGCCAAGCGTCAAGCTAAGTTGGCTAAGGTAGCAAAAGAGGCAGTGAAGAAATTTAATGAAGACTCTGCTGCTGCTGCCACTGTAGAGGCCTCTGCTAGCAAGCCTAAGAAGGCTATGCCCAAGAAGCCCACTCACAAGCCCAGTGCTTCTTCTTCAATGCCCTCACGACCAAGCTCCTCAGAAATGCCCTCAAGGCCCAGTTCTGCAAAGCCCTCAGGGCAAATCCCTCAAGCTGCTCCTGCTCCTCCAAAGTCCTCGGCTCCTCCGGCAAAGTCCTCAGCACCTGTGCATCTTGCCTCATGTCAAAGGACCACAGGAAAATCAATTGCCTCAGGAGCCTCTGCAAGTTCTTCTACTCCTAATAGGCCCCACTCTGTTGAAGACAAAGACCACTGCAGGACGAGGCACTAGACCAAGTCCTTAAAAGAAGCAAGTCGCCTTTCATGTGCCGTCTAGTGATGACGAAGCTGATGATGAAGAACTTGAAGAATTCATCAGAGACAGACAACATAGGGCCGCTAGAGCCAAAGGAAGTGAAGTTCCTCAGCCACAACCACCTGAAGGTGACGAGGCTACTACAGGCACAATGTCACCTCTTGCTGCAGTGCGTCAGTACCTCTCCACTAACAGTGCAAAAAGCACCTTCCTGCGTAATTCTGGGTTGGTTTTCAAGGTAACCTCGTCCAAATCGCCTACTGAACAAAATCTTCCTGCTAGACAGAGTGATATATCTATGCTCCAGACACAAGTCCAATCCCTAATGGACGTTGTTTCGGAAACAAAAATAGTGGTTGAGAAATGCCATCAAGATATGAATGGTTTTGAAACCAGACTATCAGACATTCGCTTCGTTGTTGAAGAGCAATGGCGGAAAAAAGGTGGAGATTGTGCTGCTCCATCAGATTCTACAGCCTGAAACATTAGCACTCAGGTCAAATGATATGTGCTTCTATACATCTTATGGTGCTTTTATCTGGAAGGACTGTAAACTTTATGCCAATAGGCCTTTTGTTGTATGATTGGAATTTATTTTGTTGTGATACAACATTTATGATGCTACCACAGGCTGCAGTAGTTATGACGCAATTTTTGTATACTGTAGGTTTATCTTTGTAATGTATTCGGACGAAAGATTCGTAGAATCCCAACATGCCAACATTCGTCAGGCCCATTCCAATTGGGCTAAAAACGATTACAAGCCGAAATTGGCATGTAGCCCACTAAAAATATCTGGGCTTAAATTAGCATAAGCTTTCAAATTTTTCTGGTAGGCCTGTGCCCATAGTGGGCCTTTAATAGGCCTAAACATAATTTGGGCCCTCAGTAAAAGTAGGCCGTTTACAGGTGTAAATATGTCGAGCCCATAAAAACATGGGCCTTTAATAGACCGAAAGTGAGATTGGGCCCTGATTGTGCCAAATAACCCACTGGACTTAGCAGGCCGAAATGGTGGCCCATTTACGATGCGGATATGTGACAGGTCAAAATTCGGACGGGTCGTAAATGCGCCGACCTAATACACGGGCCTTTAACAGGCCGGAACTTCGGTCGGGCTAGATTATCGTCATTTTTATATGGGTCGTTAATGGGCCAGATATGACGTTGGGCCACATATGGCCCACGGTTTACGTCCGGCGTTAATGGGCCGAAAATGAAAATAGGCCGAAAGTGGGCCAAATCTATAGTGGGCCTCTAACAGGCCGAATGACAGACATTGCCGAATATGACCCAAATCCTTCACGGTCGTTTACGGGCCGAAAGTTTTGATGGCCTGTAAATGGGCCCAAATGAAGCCGGACCTTTAACAGGCCGGAAATACACCGGACCGTAATTCGGCCCAATTACTTAGCGGACTATTAACGGGCCAGAAGTGACCATGGGCTGCATTGATGACAAGTTTAGACCAGGCCGTTGACGGGCCGATTTGACGGAGAATGTTGGGCCTTTAGCTGGGTCGGCCCATTATGGTCTGCAGAATCTTGTGGGCCTTTAGCTGGGCCGGCCCATTGTGGTCCGCAAAATCTTGTGGGCCTTTAGCTAGGCCGGCCCATTATGGTCCGCTAAATTTTGTGGGCCTTTAGCTGGGCCAGCCCATTATGGTCCGCTAAATCTTATGGGCCTTCGGTTGGGCCGGCCCATTTAAAAATTTGTCATGGATGTACATGCATGACAAAAAACGCGACCTACTGTGACAAACACGTATCATCATGGAAGTGTATTTCTTTTGTAGTGCTATCAATGTCATGAAATATTCTTTCCAACTTTAGTAAATAAACCATTCATCTCACAAAGATAAAAATGTATGAGCTCTAATGGTGCAAGTGCCTCTCCTCCTTAGCCTTGTGAGACTTGCGAGGTTGCTTTTTCTTGCACACATGCATGGGTTTAGAGCCTTTGTCTAAGGTGAGACTCAAGATTAAATTCATCTCTGCAAACTGTTATGGACAGTCGAACTTATTTGTGAGAAACAAGCGAATGCCAAACATCATATTCGTTAACACTTGAATGTATATGATTCACGACTTTATTGAAAAAATCTGCTAGAGAAAGGTTAAACAAAGCTCTGCATTCATAACTACCTTTTCTGACAAAAAATTTGTATTTTGATATGAATACTGTATTAGAACTGAAGATCAGGTCAAACCTTGTTTATAGAGAAGGGAGACACTAACGAGATACTTTTTACAACGGGGACCTGATGCATGTTTTTCCATTGCACGATCTTTCCCCAAGTAAACTCCAGACCCACCGTGCCAACACCATGAACAGAAGCACTTGCGTCGTATCCGTCAGTATGGAGCAATCACTTGTGACCTGGTACATGAATATTTGCACCTAGGTAGGCTTCGAAACAGATAATATAGTAAGTAAATTACTGTATCACATATGCCTCATTATCATTGGTTCTCATGGTCACATTGACATACTTGGGGTTTTGTCTTGGCTTCTTTAACTTTTGCGGGAACTCGAGGCCTAGTGGTCATCCTGACAACAAGTGAAGCAACCATCTTTCTTATCTTTCTTGTTGTTCTTCTTACCCGTCTTCATGGAGTTGGTATATTCTACTAGACTGTGTTCTTTCTCTTAAACTTGTGGAAATTCTTTTGCATCATATTGGAACTTTAAGTTCCCTTGGCCAATTTCGCGTGTGAGTCCTTTGTACTCTAATTATCTTCAACACATAGATGACCAACAACATCCTCAACTGACAATTCACGTCTATGGTGTTTCAGAGAAGTAGAAAAGTTTCTCCAAGAAGGAGGGATATTAGCCATTATGCATACCCTGACAAACTTGTCCCATAACTCACACTTACGGAGTTCGAGCTTCTTAGTGATACATTCTATCTCATGAGCTTGGTCCAGTACAGGATGGTTCTCAACCATATTGTTGTCATACAACTTGTTTCCAGCATTTGTTGTACTAAACTTAGCTTTAACTACATCCCATAAGTTCTTGGCAACCCGCATATCCAGATATGCGCCCACTAACTTGTCATCACACCAAGAATGACTCTGACAAAGACATTGGTGGCCTCTTTAAAATACTTCTCCTATTCAGGAGTAATCAACCCACCAGGAGTGCCACCAGCGGTCCAGAACACATTCATTGTTGAGAGCCACAATGTAGTTTTGCTCTACCAACGGTTGAAGTCGACACTCGTAAATAGGTTTGGTTTCGATGTAGCAGCAAAGCCTCGAATCAAAAAATCTTAATAAAAATAGGTTTTCTGGTTATAGGGTAAATAAGAAATTTTATGATTAATTTAATCCATAAATAAATCATGTTGATAGAAATAACTTTATTAATCTCTTACTGATATGTAAACATGCAAGTGTGTACTAGCATTGAACTAGGATATCTATGAATGTGTTAAGAATAGAAAATGCATAAGTGTCGGAGTAATGGGCCACGGGTAGGCTCACCCGAGTCCCTGAATTTATCAAGACTTTGGGCCAGCTCCGCCTAGCTGGACCCCAAGCTGAAGCTCCGCCCTCTGGGGGCCGGCTGACTCAACGGCCGGCTACCAGAGGGCGGCCAACCCAAGTCTACGGCACTACGAGTGGCCGGCTCTAGCCAGCCGGCCTCCAGAGAGGGCGGCATCAGGCAGGCGCCCACCTCGCGGCCTCGGTGCAACCGAGCCCTGATACGTCTCCAACTTATCTATAATTTTTGATTGCTCCATGCTACTTTATCTACTGTATTAGGCAATATTGGGCTTTATTATCCACTTTTATATTATTTTCGGGACTAACCTATTAATCGGAGCCCCAGCCCAGATTTACTGTTTTATGCCTATTTCAGTGTTTTGAGGAAAAGGAATATCAGATGGAGTCAAAACAGAACGAAATCAACTTGAGAAGTTAATTTTGGAAGGAAACCAACCAGATGGGCTTGGAGTGCACGTCAGGGGAGTCCCGGGCTGCCCACGAGGATGGAGAGGTGCGCCCCCCTTAGCGCTCCCCCTAACTCGTGAGCACCCCGGAGGTCCACCGACGTACCCCCTGCACCCATATATACCTACGTACCCTAAAACTTCCAAAACAGAAGATAGATCGAGACTTCCGCCGCCGCAAGCCTCTGTAGCCACCAAAAACCTCTCGGGAGCCCATTCCGGTGCCCTGCCAGAGGGGGATCCCATCACCGGAGCCATCTTCATCATCCCAGCGCTATCCATGACAAGAAGGGAGTAGTTCACCCTCGGGGCTGAGGGTATGTACCAGTAGCTATGTGTTTGATCTCTCTCTCTCTCGTGTTCTCTCTCGTGTTCCTCTATGGCACGATCTTGATGTATCCCGAGCTTTGCTATTGTAGTTGGATCTTATGATGTTTCTCCCCCTCTACTTTCTTGTGATGAATTGAGTTTCCCCTTTGAAGTTATCTTATCGGATTGAGTCTTTTATGAGAACACTTGATGTATGTCTTGCCGTGATTATCTGTGGTGACAATGGGATATCATGTGCCACTTGATGTATGTTTTGGTGATCAACTTGCGGGTTTCGTGACATTGGGAACCTATGCATAGGGGTTGGCACACGTTCTTGACTCTCCGATAGAAACTTTGGGGCACTCTTTGAAGTACTTTTATGTTGGTTGGACGAATCTGAGATTGTGTGATGCATATCGTATAATCATGCCCACGGATACTTGAGGTGACAATGGAGTATCTAGGTGACATTAGGGTTTTGGTTGATTTGTGTATTAAGGTGTTATTCTAGTACGAACTCTTTTGTAGATTGATCCGAAAGAATAACTTTGAGGTGGTTTCGTACCCTACCATAATCCATAAGTTTGTTCTCCGCTATTAGTGCCCTTGGAGTGACTCTTTGTTGCATGTTGAGGGCTTGTTATATTATCTATCTATGTTATTATTGTTGAGAGAACTTGCACTAGTGAAAGTATGAACCCTAGGCCTTGTTTCCTATCATTGCAATACCGTTTACGCTCACTTTTATCTTTAGTTACCTTGCTGTTTTATTATTTCAGATTAAAAAAACCTATATCTACCATCCATATTGCACTTGTATCACTATCTCTTCGCCGATCTACTGCACCTATACAATTTACCATTGTATCGGGTGTGTTGGGGACACAAGGGACTCTTTGTTATTCGGTTGCAAGGTTGCTTAGAGAGACCATCTTCATCCTACGCCTCCTACGGATTGATAAACCTTAGGTCATCCACTTGAGTTAAATTTGCTACTGTCCTACAAACCTGTGCACTTGCAGGCCCAACAACGTCTACAAGAAGAAGGTTGTGTAGTAGACATCAAGCTCTTTTCTGGCGCCGTTGCCAGGGATGCTAGGTAAAGGGCACTCAATCACACCCCGTCAATCAAGCTCCTTTTTGGCGCCGTTGCTGGGGAGGTTAGCGCTTGAAGGTATGTCTTTAGATCTCGCAATCGAATCTTTTTGTTTCTCGTTTTAGCACTAGTCTAGTTTATAAAAGAAAATTACAAAAAATGGAGTTAAGTTTGTCTCATACGCTTCACATTTTAAATATCTTTCATGAGTATGATGGAAAGGATAATTGTGCTCAAGTGCTAGAAGCAGAAATCTCTAAATGTTTGGCACTAAATCTTTGAATGATGAGCATGATTGCAATATTGTTAGTATGAATTCCTTGAATATCCATGATGCTAATGATATGCAAAGCCACAAGCATGGGGAAGCTATGTTTGATGAAAATGATATTTTTTGTCCCGCAAGCTTTGATGAGCAAATTTACTATGATGAAAGCATGCCTCCTATCTATGATGATTATTGTGATGATACATATGCTATAAAGAAGAAGTTTGCTTATGTGGAGAGTAGTAAATTTTCTATGCTAGTAGATCATGAAAAGAATGCTTTAGGTGCTGGTTATATTGTTGAATTCATTCATGATGCTACTGAAAATTGTTATGAGGGAGGAATACATTCTTCTAGTAATTGCAATAATGTCAAGTTTCCTCTCTATGTGCTTCAAATCTTGAAGCTATGCTTGTTTTACCTTCCTATGCTTGTTGATTATTGTTCCCATAAGTTGTTTGATCAAAAATCCCTATGCATAGGAAGTGGGTTAGACTTAAATGTGCTAGTCATATGCTTCATGATGCTCCCGTTATGTTTCAATTCTTATCCTTTATGTGAGCATCATTGTCATCATCGTGCCTAGCTTGAAAAGGCATTAAAGAAAAGCGCTTGTTGGGAGACAACCCAATATTTATCCTTACTGTTTTTGTGTTTTCACATGATTATGCTAATGTAGTAATCATGTTTTATAGCTTTTGTTTCAATAAAGTGCCAAGTAAGACCTTTAGGATGGCTTACGGTGATAGTTGTGTTGATCCTGCTGAAAATCAGAAAATTTTGCACCCAGTAGTTTAGTTTTGTTAATTCACAGAAACGTGGTTCTGATCTGAATCATTTTGCTCTCGATTGGTACACAAATTGCTTAGTACATACTAATTCTGTAGGATTTTTGGTGTTCCAGAACTATACGTTTGATACAGAATACTACAGACTGTTCTGTTTTTGACAGATTCTGTTTTCTATGTGTTGTTTGCTTATTTTGATGAATCTATGGCCAGTATTAAGTGGTATGAACCATAGATAAGTTGGAATACAGTAGATATTACACCAATATGAATTTAGAATGAGTTCATTACAGTACCTATGTGGTGGTTTTATTTTCTTATACTAACGGAGCTTACGAGTTTTCTGTTGAGTTTTGTGTTGTGGAGTTTTCAAGTTTTGGGTAAGGATTCGATGGACTATGGAATAAGGAGTGGCAAGAGCCTAAGCTTGGGGATGCCCAAGGCACCCCAAGATAATATTCAAGGACAACCAAGAGCCTAAGCTTGGGGATGCCCCGGAAGGCATCCCCTCTTTCGTCTTCGTTCATCGGTAACTTTACTTGGAGCTATATTTTTATTCACCACATGATATGTGTTTTGCTTGGAGCGTCATTTTCTCTTGTTAGTATTTGCTTGCTGTTAGTTAGAATAATGTTTTGCATCTTTAGTTTCAATTAAACCCTTTAAGAGTCACGCAAGGGGCGGCCAATGGCGCTATCCAGGTCATCAGCGATTTTACTGTGCTCGTTTCTCAAAAGAAAAGAAAACATCAAGGGAGAAAAGAAAAAGGGGGAAATGCGTTGATCCGGCCAGGGCTCTTTTTCATCTCTCACCGCAGTCTCTTCTCTCCTTTTGCCTTTCCAGTTCGCAAAGCTAGGGTTGCAGCCGTCGCCCCATCTCTCCTCCGGCACCGGGCACCGAAGGAAGGCCGGCTTCTCCCACTCTTCTCCTCGTGATTGCTACCTCATAGCAAGGCGTGGCCCAACTCTTGACCATGGCGCCGACAGCAAGGCAGGCAGCACCACGAGTTCTCGTCACGAGGAAGCCGCAAGAGGATGAGGTCAAGCCGGACTAGGTCGATGCGCCCCCCTGCCACACCTCCTTCTTCTCTTGCGGGTTGGTTGCTGGCTTGCTGTTCTTTCTGGTGCCGTTCGTGTCCGACCGGAAGGGCGTATCTGCTGTCTGTGTTGCTGCTCCCTTGCGAGCTCACGCATCCACATTGGAGGCTGCCGCTTGCAAAACTGCTCTAAACCTCTAACCCGAGGAGCTCGTTGTCGCCAACGTGTAGAGGAGCACCAGGCTGCATCATAAGACACCTCAACAGCCACCGACGAAGTCGTCGAGCTGAGATGAGAACCCCCTTCCCACGCCTTCCCATGTTGCCCCCCTTCATGGTTCTTAGCCGCTAGCCATATGTACTGCCAGTGAGAGCGGGGAGGAAGGGGAGGCAAAAAGGGAGATGAATCTGGGACGGACAAAGCATTTTTTTGTGCTATCTTGCTTCAATTGGAACCAATACTTTCGTGCCATGACTTCTAGATTTTAATCTTACTTGACTGTGTCACTGTTTTAAATAGCCCGCTATAGCTCCGCTATAGCATGCTATAGTGTTTACAAAAGGTCTTACGCTAAGGGACTTTGGTCTAAACAAATGAACAAACATTTTAAATAGCACGTCTGCCGCTAAGATGCTTAGCGCGCTATTTAAAACTATCGACTGTGTATACCTTGTGTTTGATGAAATGCAGACGTGCAAGCCTTTTGAGTGAGTTCCTCGGAGGTGATTCTTATGCTGATCAGTTCATTAGATTATGAATTTTGCTTGTTATTGCTGATCTCAAATGCTTAGTTTCTAACTTTATCTCAAAACTCTGTCCTCCTGTGCAGCAGGTGTTGATTTGCAAGTATATGGTTGAGTAATAAAAGGAACACACTGATTAACTTGTTCGCTGCTTCCTCTGCTACTGCCCAGCTAATGATGTTCACTTTTGCTTTGGCAAAATGTTTGGCTGTGGAAGGAAATCCTTTTGGTGTGGTGAGGTGAGTTTTGCTTGGCTGCTGTAGATTTGAATTGAATGCTTATCTCTTTCATGAGCTGCTTTAGCAAGGGTAAGTTGTTGTTTGAGAGCGCCAGGTAGAATTAAATTGGCATTGTTTCCCAGGTATAATTGAACTGGCATTCTTTCTTATGTTTCTTTACAACCCATGTAGCTATCAAGACCTGTGCTTTTTTTGGATTATTACAACTGAATTTGATATGAATTTATTATGTATGTTGGTGTTTTAGAGCTGTAGATAAAACTGAATTTGGTACATTCTGAGTAATGCACAGAATTGGCCATGGTCACAAGACACAAGTTTTACATTCCAAGAGCTTTGTAGTTTGCACTTGCACAGATGATCAACAAGCAGTTAACAGATGGACTGATGTTCAGAGTATATAAGATTGATCGAGCACGATTTCAAGTTTGACTTTCACTGATGATTACACAAGTATGTGCTCTAAAAAAGATTGCAGAAGTAATGTACAAAGGAAGTGTAACAAAGCATGAAAGGATATTTAATTTAAAGTTGATTGTTTAGCCAGTCATCAAACTGAACTGCGTCTTCTACCTTCTTTCCTTGATTCTAATATATTTTCCTTGTATACAGCTACAGAATTAATGGTAGCCCCTGGCAAATGTTGAAGTTTTTTCATGTAACAAGACCACAACTTTGAAAACTAAGGTAACCCACAAATCATACCGTGTCGATGCACTATGTTAGCTTCAACATATATGAATTAAGTATGATCACCATACTGATAACGTGTTTTTACGACACCAGTTTTTGCATTTTATCCAACAAACAGATCTTCAGTGCTTTTTATCTATGTTTGCATCCACATTAGATACATTTGCATGTGGTGATATCCTTGTAGTTCGAAAAAACTAGATCATTCATGCTTTCCCTCTCAGTTTTAAGGGTACACCCTCTATCTCCATACGACTTGTAGACCAGCCTTGCTTTCTTATACTTAGGACTGCAAAATTCTCACTATTTATATGAAACATCCAGTATGCACAAGGTCCAGTTACTAAATTAAAGTTATTTATTTTTTACCAATCAGATTGCTGCAAGCTAAGAGGCCATACCATCATTCTCCATGATATATGGCTTGGTATTCAGGAAAAAGTAGATGTCCTTCGAACTCGTGTCCTTTTTCTCTGAATATATGAAGCTGAAGTCTAAACATTTAGACCTTCTCAATGTTGGCTTTGTGGTGTTGGGGGTGTGGCATCGTCCTCGAAGTGAAGGCGCAGCGACCTTGAGTCGATCGCAACCTGAAGTGCTTTCTCACATGCTTGTCTTGATTGGTTGTTCCCCTACTTGTAATGACATCTTCCATTCTTAACTAATCGTTCTGAGTCGTTAACATATGATAATTTCATATAATTTGGTCAACAAAATCGATTTCGCCTACTAAACTATGTTAATGATGGCGTACGTGACCCACTGAACCAGACATGCCAATATGCATAATAACAAGGCTGAGATCAGGGACCCAACCAGTCACCCTAATGTGCATAGAAAAGATTGAAGGGTGATGCCACAAGGACCGATGAGGAAATCAAACTAAGGTCAGCACCCCTCCCCTATATCTTCTTGCCTGTGCATTTACATAATTGAAAAAATTGATCTGTATTCTGAAAAAATAATCCTAATTTTTTGTCGTGTTGCTTGTTCGACCTTTGAGTTACAGTACTACTTGAAAAAGGCAATCTGTACTTTGAACTATAATCCTATGGTTTCCTGGTTTCTTGTTTGACTCTCCAGCTACAATTTCAATTGTAGGTGAAATATCCTTGTTGTTACATGATTGTAATGCTACAAATGTAATCTATATTTTTCAGGGTATATACGGTTATCCTATTGAGACCCAAGCTCTATTGTACATGAAATTAAGATGTGCTCTTCAAATGCTTAAGCCGGGTGGTGAAGGGGAGGACTTCATAGAAAAGGTAGGGCAACGACTACATACATTAACCTACCACATGAGAAATTACTTCAGGCTTGATTTCCCACATCTAAATAACATCTCTAGATACAAAACAGAAGAGTACTCCCACACTGATGTGAACAGGTCATCGTTGTTTAATTTCCTTTTTCTTTTTCTTTTGATCCGACTGGCATGGAAAATGATGATTCACTTTATAATGGCATCTTATTTTATTTTCTGTATATCTTGCTAAGTAAAGCTTGATTTTTGTTAATTGGGCCAAAGCTTTCATCCCCTTTATAGAAGAAAACAAATAACTTGATGCTAACATGAGTTAGTTTGCTATCTGTGGAAGACGAATGTGTGTGAACCCGAGTGAAAATGCTTAGAGAAGTATCTAGGCGCTCTAGCAATACAAGTGCGCATAGAGGTTCAAAACATGCCTTGCACCTTTATAATATATTTAATTAAGACATTAACTTGACTGTGTTAATACAATTTGGCTACAACCTGAATTACATAGGAATCACCTTTATAATATCCCTCATAATTAATTTGTCTTCAATAAATCCAGCACTAGGTTGTTCAAACTATAGCATTCCTGAATAGTACAGTATGATGTATCACTTCTCTTAGATTCCTCCCATTGGTTCTCTTTATGTTTCCACTAGTTTAAGGTTCACTACACAAAAGACTACCTCCAGAAGTGCATTAACCAAGATCATGATGCATTGCCAATCAAGCTTGCAGATGGCGAGGTCTCCTTCATCTCTCGCCTCATCACAGGGAATGACAGGATGACCACCATCACAACCAACTGGATAGAGTTCCGCTTTCATGCAAACATGCATGAGGGTGACATCTGCGTCTTCTACTTCAGACGGAAGGCAAGGTGTACCGTCGATGATTGCGATGATCTCCTATAAATATAATTAATGTATCGTGCTCATGTTTATTGAACCTTCTACCTCTGTTCCTTGCCTTACTTTTGAACCACCTTAATTATCTAGATATAAACATGCTACCTATGTGTTGTATGTGTTTATCATCGAGATTAATTTCCTTTCTTCCACTATCACTTATCTTATACTCATGTGCATTGCTGCCGATATATTACAATTTGTTCCCGATGCCTGCATGAAGCCAGTCATTACTGTCATGCAAATGCGTTAACAGGTACGGTGGCCTAATTAATAGCGCACAATAACGCATCACGAGGTGCCACCAGGTGGCGCCCCAACCACTAGTAAAGAAGTCAAGGATAGCCTTTGTCATGCTTATTTTGCTAGTATACATGTTGCTGTTTGAAAACAGAAAGTTTACCGATGTTCCAAAAAATCCCTACAAATTCAGAGAGTGGTATAATGTTGAATCTTTTGGCATATTGAGCTCTGATAAATTTATTATAGTGGGAATTTTAGTTCATAGTTTTTGGAGTTAGGGAAGTATTGATACTCGTGCATTCTTTACAGACTGTACTGTTTTGACAGATTGTTGTTATGTTTGCATAGTTTGCATATGTTTGTTTGTTTAATGATTCTATTTGAGGATAGGAGTATGAAATATGCAGATACATTTAGTATGCAATGTTGAATAATAATTTTAGTGATTTGTTACAGTAGAAAATGATAAGGTTTTGCATTGGTTTATACTAACCTATCTCACGAGTTCTTGTTGAGTTTGTTGTGAATGAAGCTTTTTGATAAAAAGAGAAACCATGATATGAGAGGAATTAAGGAGACACAAAAGCTCAACCTTGGGGATGCCCAAGGAACCCCAAGATAATATTTCAAGAAGTATCAAGCATCTAAGCTTGGGGATGCCCCGGTAGGCATCCCACCTTTCTTCTTCAACAACTATTGGTTAGTATCGGTTGAGCCTAAGTTTTTGCTTCTTCACTTGAGTTGTGTTATCCTTGCATTGTAGTTTTATTTATCTTTTCCTGCTGTTTGAATAAAGTATTAAGATCTGAAATTATTAAATGAGAGAGAGTCTTCGCATAGTTTCATAATTATTTAGCTACTCATTGAACTTCACTTATATCTTTTGGAGTAGTTTGTCATTTGCTCTAGTGCATCACTTATACCTTTTAGAGCATGGTGGTAGTTTTATTTTGAAGAAATAGATGAACTCTCATGCTTCACTTAGATTATTTTGAGAGTCGTTGATAGCATGGTAATTTGCTTAATATTAATATACTTGGTATTCAAGATATGTGAAACTTTCTTTTGAGTGTGTTGAATACTAAGATAAGCTTGATGCTTGATAATTGTTTTGAGATACGGAGGTGATAATATCAAAGTCATGCTAGTTGGGTAATTATGAATTCAAAGAATGCTTGTTTTGAAGTTTGCAAGTCCCGTAGCATGCACGTGTGGTTAAAGTTGTGCGACAAATTTGAAACATGAAGTGTACCTGGCTTGTGCATCCTTATGAGTGGCGGTCGGGGACGAGCGATGGTCTTTTCCTACCAATCTATCCCCCTAGGAGCATGTGCATAGTACTTGGTTTTTGATGACTTCTAAATATTTGCAATAAGTATATGAGTTCTTTTGACTAATGTTGAGTCCATGGATTATACGCACTCTCACCTTTCCGCCTTTGCTAGCCTCTTTGGTACCGTGCATTGCCCTTTCTCACCTTGAGAGTTGGTGCAAACTTCGCCAGTGCATCCAAACCCCGTGATACGATACGCTCTATCACACATAAACCTCCTTATATCTTCCTCAAAACAGCCACCATACCTACCTATCATGGCATTTCCATAGCCATTCCGAGATATATTGCCATGCATCTTCCACCATCATCATCATGACATACATTACTTTTGTCATATTGACATTGCATGATCTTGTAGTCGACATCGTATTTGTGGCAAAGCCGCTATGCATTATTTTCCATACATGTCACTCTTGATTCATTGCACCATCCCAGTACACCGCCGGAGGCATTCATATAGAGTCATATCTTGTTCTAAGTTTCGAGTTGTAATCCTTGTGTTGTAATCAATAGAAGTGTGATGATCATCATTATTAGAGCATTGCCCAAAAAATGGCAATGCTACTATCTCTTTTTCCACACTTGTGCTTCAAAGTAGCACCTTGTTCTTCATGTAGTGAGTCTCATATATTGTGCTTCAAAGTAGCACCTTGTTCTTCATGTAGTGAGTCTCATAAGTTGTCTTTTTATACTAGTGGGAACTTTTCATTATAGAACTTGTCTTGTATATTCCTAGGATGGGCTCCTCAAATGCCCTAGGTCTTCGTGAGCAAGCAAGTTGGATGCACACCCACTAGTTTTCTTTTGTTGATCATTCATAGCTCTAGTGCATCCGTTGCATGGCAATCCCTACTCCTCATGTTGACATCAATTGATGGGCATCTCCATAGCCCGTTGATTAGCCTCGTCAATGTGAGACTTTCTCCCTTTTTGTCTTCTCCACACAATCCCCATCATCATATTCTATTCCACCCATAGTGCGATATCCATGGCTCACGCTCATGTATTGCGTGAAGGTTGAAAAAGTTTGAGATTATTTAAGTATGAAACAATTGCTTGGCTTGTCATCGGGGGTATAGAAGTTGGGAAAATCTTTGTGTGATGAAAATGAAGCATAGCCTAACTATATGATTTTGTAGGGATGAACTTTCTTTTGCCATGTTATTTTGAGAAGACATGATTGCTTTGATTAGTATGCTTGAAGTATTATTATTTTTGTGTCAATATGAACTTTTGTCTTGAATCTTTCGGATCTGAATATTCATATCACAATTAAGAATATTTACATTGAAATTATGCCAAAGTATCACTCCGCACCAAAAATTCTTTTTTATCATTTACCTACTCGAGGACGAGCAGGAATTAAGCTTGGGGATGCTTGATACATCTCCAACGTATCTATACTTTTTGATTGCTCCATGCTACTTTATCTACTGTTTTAGGCAATATTGGGCTTTATTATCCACTTTTATATTATTTTTGGGACTAACCTAGTAACCGGAGGCCCAGCCCGGATTTGCTATTTTATGCCTATTTCAGTGTTTCGAGGAAAAGGAATATCAGACAGAGTCAAAACGGAACGAAATCAACTGGAGAAGTTAATTTTGGAAGGGAACCAACCAGATGGGCTTGGAGTGCACGTCAGGGGAGTCCCGGGCTGCCCACGAGGTTGGGGGGCGCGCCCCTTGGGCGCGCCCCCTACCTCGTGAGCACCCCGGAGGTCCACCGACGTACCCATATATACCTACGTACCCTAAAACTTCCAAAACAGAAGATAGATCGGGAGTTCCGCCGCCGCAAGCCTCTGTAGCCACCAAAAACCTCTCGGGAGCCCGTTCCGGTGCCCTGGCGGAGGGGGATCCCATCACCGGAGGCCATCTTCATCATCCCAGCGCTATCCATGACGAGGAGGGAGTAGTTCACCCTCGGGGCTGAGGGTATGTACCAGTAGCTATGTGTTTGATCTCTCTCTCTCGTGTTCCTCTATGGCACCATCTTGATGTATCCCGAGCTTTGCTATTGTAGTTGGATCTTATGATGTTTCTCCCCCTCTACTCTCTTGTGATGAATTGAGTTTCCCCTTTGAAGTTATCTTATCGGATTGAGTCTTTTATGAGAACACTTGATGTATGTCTTCCCGTGATGATCTGTGGTGACAATGGGATATCATGTGACACTTGATGTATGTTTTGGTGATCAACTTGCGGGTTTCGTGACTTTGGGAACCTATGCATAGGGGTTGGCACACGTTCTTGACTCTCCGATAGAAACTTTGGGGCACTCTTTGAAGTACTTTTATGTTGGTTGGATGAATCTGAGATTGTGTGATGCATATCGTATAATCATGCCCACGAATACTTGAGGTGACAATGGAGTATCTAGGTGACATTAGGGTTTTGGTTGATTTGTTTCTTAAGGTGTTATTCTAGTACGAACTCTTTTATAGATTGATCTGAAAGAATAACTTTGAGGTGGTTTCATACCCTACCATAATCTCTACGTTTGTTCTCCGCTATTAGTGGCTTTGGAGTGACTCTTTGTTGCATGTTGAGGGCTTGTTATATTATCTATCTATGTTATTATTGTTGAGAGAACTTGCACTAGTGAAAGTATGAACCCTAGGCCTTGTTTCCTATCATTGCAATACCGTTTATGCTCACTTTTATCTTTAGTTACCTTGCTGTTTTTATTATTTCACATTACAAAAACCTATATCTACCATCCATATTGCACTTGTATCACTATCTCTTCGCCGAACTAGTGCACCTATACAATTTACCAATGTATTGGGTGTGTTGGGGACACAAGAGACTCTTTGCTATTCGGTTGCACGGTTGCTTGAGAGAGACCATCTTCATCCTATGCCTCCTACGGATTGATAAACCTTAGGTCATCCACTGGAGGGAAATTTGCTATTGTCCTACAAACCTGTGCACTTGCAGGCCCAACAACGTCTACAAGAAGAAGGTTGTGTAGTAGACATCAAGCCCCCATCAAGAGTACAAGCTTGAGCATGGCTACAACGGAGCACGTCGTCCCCGACGTACGGGACAGGCATGGCAACAGTGCTCCGTACAGGCGGAGATCTCCACACGGCGGGGCACTGTACCATGTCTCCCCCGACGTTGCCCCAAGCAGGTGGAACCCTGTTCCCCACGATGGCCTATTGGTACGGCCTGCCAGCCGCAGGCCCTACCAGGCAGTGACACCGCCGAAGGCGACGGACGCCCGATCAGTCGGGCTTGGGAAGGGCCGGCCTCCAGCAGGCGGCCATCCCTTGCTCCAAGGCAAGCGCGCCATTAACTTGATGAGACCCGGTGTGGCTACAGTTGTTCGAGAACGTAGTAATTTGAAAAAAATTCCTACGCACATGCAAGATCATGGTGATGCATAGCAACGAGAGGGGAGAGTGTTGTCCATTTACCCTCGTAGACCGAAAGCGAAAGCGTTAGAACAACGCGGTTGATGTAGTCGTATGTCTTCACAGCCCGACCGATCAAGCACTGAAACTACGGCACCTCTGATTTCTAGCACACGTTCAGCTCGATGACAATCCCCGGATTCCAATCCAGTAGAATGTCGGGGAAGAGTTCCGTCAGCACGACGGCATGGTGACGATCTTGATGTTCTACTGTCGCAGGGCTTCGCCTAAGCACCGCTACAATATTATCGAGGACTTTGGTGGAGGGGGGCACCGCACACGGCTAAGAGATCAAGAGATCAATTGTTGTCTCTATGGGGTGCCCCCGTCCCCCGTATATAAACGAGGGAGGAGAGGGGCCCGGCCAAGGGGGTGGCGCGTCCAGGGGGGAGTCCAACCCCAACCGGGAGTAGGACTCCCCCCTTCCTATTAGGAGTAGGAGAGGGAAGGAAGAGAGGGGAGGGAAGAAGGAAAGGGGGGCCCGGCCCCCTCCCAATTCGGATTGGGCTTGGGGGGGCTCCTTTGCTCCTTCTCCCTCCTTTCCACTAAGGCCCAATAAGGCCCATATACCTACCGGGGGGTTCCGGTAACCTCCTGGAGCTCCGGTATAGTCCCAATCTCACCCGGAACTTTTCCGGTGTCCAAATATAGTCGTCCAATATATCGATCTTTATGTCTCGACCATTTCGAGACTCCTCGTCATGACCGTGATCACATCCAGGACTCTGAACAACCTTCGGTACATCAAAACTCATAAACTCATAATAAAACTGTCGACGAAACCTTAAGCGTGCGGACCCTACGGGTTTGAGAACCATGTAGACATGACCTAGAACTGTTTCCGGTCAATAACCAATAGCGGAACCTGGATGCTCATATTGGCTCCTACATATTCTACGAAGATCTTTATCGGTCAAACCGCATAACAACATACGTTGTTCCCTTTGTCATCGGTATGTTACTTGCCCGAGATTCGATCGTCGGTATCTCAATACCTAGTTCAATCTCGTTACCGGCAAGTATTTTTACTCGTTATGTAATGCGTCATTCCGTAACTAACTCATTAGCTACATTGCTTGCAAGGCTTATAGTGATGTGCATTACCGAGAGGGCCCAGAGATACCTCTCCGACAATCGGAGTGACAAATCCTAATCTTGAAATACGTGAACTCAACAAGTACCTTTGGAGACACCTGTAGAGCACCTTTATAATCACCTAGTTACGTTGTGACGTTTGGTAGCACACAAAGTGTTCCTCCGGTAAACGGGAGTTACATAATCTCATAGTCATAGGAACATGTATAAGTCATGAAGAAAGCAATAGCAACATACTAAATGATCAAGTGCTAAGCTAACAGAATGGGTCAAGTCAATCACATCATTATCCTAATGATGTGGTCCCGTTAATCAAATGACAACTCATGTCTATGGTTAGGAAACTTAACCATCTTTGATTTACGAGCTAGTCAAGTAGAGGCATACTAGTCACACTATGTTTGTCTATGTATTCACACATGTATTATGTTTCCGGGTAATACAATTCTAGCATGAATAATAAACAATTATCATGATATGAGGAATTAAATAATAACTTAATTATTGCCTCTAGGGCATATTTCCTTCAGTCTCCCACTTGCACTAGAGTCAATAATCTAGATTACACAGTAATGATTCTAACACCCATGGAGTCTTGGTGTTGATCATGTTTTGCTCGTGGAAGAGGCTTAGTCAACGGGTCTGCTACATTCAGATATGTATGTATCTTGCAAATCTCTATGTCTCCCACCTGGACTTTGTCCCGGATGGAATTGAAGCGTCTCTTGATGTGCTTGGTTCTCTTGTGAAATCTCGATTCCTTTGCCAAGGCAATTGCACCAGTATTGTCACAAAAGATTTTCATTGGACCCGATGCACTAGGTACGACACCTAGATCGAATATGAACTCCTTCATCCAAACTCCTTCATTTGCTGCTTCAGAAGCAACTATGTACTCCGCTTCACATGTAGATCCCGCTACGACGCTTTGTTTAGAACTACACCAACTGACAGCTCCACAGTTTAATATAAACACGTATCCACTTGGCGATTTAGAATCATCCGGATCAGTGTCAAAGCTTGCATCGATGTAACCATTTACGACTAGCTCTTTGTCACCTCCATAAACGAGAAACATATCCTTGGTCTTTTTCAGGTATTTCAGGATGTTCTTGACCGCTGTCCAGTGATCCACTCTTGGATTACTTTGGTACATCCCTGCTAAACTAATAGCAAGGCACACACCAGGTCTGGTACACAGCATTGCATACATGATAGAGCCTATAGTTGAAGCATAGGGAACCTCTTTCATTTTCTCTCTATCTTCTGCAGTGGTCGGGCATTGAGTCTGACTCAACTTCACACCTTATAATACAGGCAAGAATCCTTTCTTTGCCTAATCCATTTTGAAATTTTTCAAAACTTTATCAAGGTATGTGCTTTGTGAAAGTCCAATCGAGCGTCTTGATCTATCTCTATAGATCTTGATGCCCAATGTGTAAGCAGCTTCACCGAGGTCTTTCATCAAAAAACTTTTATTCAAGTATCCCTTTATGCTATCCAGAAATTCTATATCATTTCCAATTAACAATATGTCATCTACATATAATATCAGCAATGCTACAGAGCTCCCACTCACTTTCTTGTAAATACAGGCTTCTCCAAAAGTCTGTATAAAACCATATGCTTTGATCACACTATCAAAGCGTTTATTCCAACTCCGAGATGCTTGCACCAGTCCATAAATGGATCGCTAGAGCTTGCACACTTTGTTAGCGCCTTTTGGATCGACAAAACCTTCCGGCTGCATCATATACAGCTCTTCTTCTAGGAATCCATTCAGGAATGCAGTTTTGTCATCCATTCGCCAAATTTCATAATCATAAAATGCGGCAATTGCTAACATGATTCAGACAGACTTAAGCATCGCTACGGGTGAGAAAGTCTCATCGTAGTCAACCCATTGAACTTGTCGAAAACCTTCTGCAACAAGTCGAGCTTTGTAGACAATAACATTACCATCAGCGTCAGTCTTCTTCTTAAAAATCCATTTATTCTCGATGGCTTGCCGATCATCAGGCAAATCAACCAAAGTCCACACTTTGTTCTCATACATGGATCCCATCTTAGATATCATGGCTTCAAGTCATTTTGTGGAATCTGGGCTCATCATCGCTTCCTCATAGTTTGTAGGCTCGCCATGATCAAGTAACATGACCTCCAAAATAGGATTACCGTACCACTCTAGCGCGGATCTTACTTTGGTTGACCTACGAGGTTCTATAGTAACTTGTTCTGAAGTTTCATGATCATCATCATTAGCCTCATCACTTATTGTTGTAGTCGTCACAGGAACCGGTTTCTGTGATGAACTATTTTCCAAAAAAGGAGCAGGTACAGTTACCTCATCAAGTTCTACTTTCCTCCCACTCACTTATTTTGAGAGAAACTCCTTCTCTAGAAAGGATCCATTCTTTGCAACAAATGTATTGCCTTCGGATCTGTGATAGAAGGTGTACCCAACAGTTTCCTTTGGGTATCCTATGAAGACACATTTCTCCGATTTGGGTTCGAGCTTATCAGGTTGAAGCTTTTTCACAGAAGCATCGCAGCCCCAAACTTTAAGAAATGACAACTTTGGTTTCTTGCCAACCCATAGTTCATAAGGCGTCGTCTCAACGGATTTTGATGGTGCCCTATTTAACGTGAATGCGGCCGTCTCTAAAGCATAACCCCAAAATGATAGCGGTAAATCAGTAAGAGACATCATAGATCGCACCATATCTAGTAAAGTACGACTACGACGTTCGGACACACCATTACGCTGTGGTGTTCCGGGTGGCGTGAGTTGCAAAACTATTCCGCATTGCTTCAAATGTAAACCAAACTCGTAACTCAAATATTCTCCTCCACGATCAGATCGTAGAAACTTTATTTTCTTGTTACGATGATTTTCAACTTCACTCTGAAATTCTTTGAACTTTTCAAATGTTTCAGACTTATGTTTCATTAAGTAGATATACCCATATCTGCTCAAATCATCTGTGAAGGTGAGAAAATAACGATATCCGCCACGAGCCTCAACATTCATTGGACCACATACATCAGTATGTATGATTTCCAACAAATCAGTTGCTCTCTCCATAGTACCGGAGAACGGTGTTTTAGTCATCTTGCCCATGAGGCATGGTTCGCAAGTACCAAGTGATTCATAATCAAGTGATTCCAAAAGTCCATCAGTATGGAGTTTCTTCATGCGCTTTACACCAATATGACCTAAACGGCAGTGCCACAAATAAGTTGCACTATCATTATCAACTCTGCATCTTTTGGCTTCAACATTATGAATATGTGTATCACTACTATCGAGATTCATCAAAAATAGACCACTCTTTAAAGGTGCATGACCATAAAAGATATTACTCATATAAATAGAACAACCATTATTCTTGATTTAAATGAATAACCGTCTCGCATCAAACAAGATCCAGATATAATGTTCATGCTCAACGCTGGCACCAAATAACAATTATTTAGGTCTAAAACTAATCCCGAAGGTAGATGTAGAGGTAGCGTGCCGACGGCGATCACATCGACTTTGGAACCATTTCCCACGCGCATCGTCACCTCGTCCTTAGCCAGTGTTCGCTTAATCCGTAGTCCCTGTTTCGAGTTGCAAATATTAGCAACAGAACCAGTATCAAATACCCAGGTGCTACTGCGAGCTCTGGTAAGGTACACATCAATAACATGTATATCACATATACCTTTGTTCACCTTGCCATCCTTCTTATCCGCCAAATACTTGGGGCAGTTCCGCTTCCAGTGACCAGTCTGCTTGCAGTAGAAGCACTCAGTCTCAGGCTTAGGTCCAGACTTGGGTTTCTTCTCCTGAGCAGCAACTTGTTTGTTGTTCTTCTTGAAGTTCCCCTTCTTTTTCCCTTTGCACTTTTTCTTGAAACTGGTGGTCTTATTGACCATCAATACTTGATGCTCCTTCTTGATTTCTACCTCCGCAGCTTTTAGCATTGCGAAGAGCTCGGGAATTGTCTTTTCCATCCCTTGCATATTATACTTCATCACGAAGCTCTTGTAGCTTGGTGGCAGTGATTGAAGAATTCTATCAATGAAACTATCATCCGGAAGATTAACTCCTAGTTGAATCAAGTGATTGTTATACCCAGACATTCTGAGTATATGCTCACTGACAGAACTATTCTCCTCCATCTTGCAGCTATAGAACTTATTGGATACTTCATATCTCTCAATCTGGGCATTTGCTTGAAATATTAACTTCAACTCCTGGAACATCTCATATGCTCCATGACATTCAAAACGTCGTTGAAGTCCCGGTTCTAAGCCGTAAAGCGTGGCACACTGAACTATCGAGTAGTCATCAGCTTTGCTCTACCAGACGTTCACAACATCTGCTGTTGCTCCTGCAGCAGGTTTGGCACCCAGCGGTGCTTCCAGGACGTAATTCTTCTGTGCAGCAATGAGGATAATCCTCAAGTTACGGACCTAGTCCGTGTAATTGCTACCATCATCTTTCAACTTTGCTTTCTCAAAGAACGCATTAAAATTCAACGGAACAACGGCACGAGCCATCTATCTACAACAAACATAGACAAGCAAAATACTATCAGGTACTAAGTTCATGATAAATTTAAGTTCAATTAATCATATTACTTAAGAACTCCCACTTAGATAGACATCTCTCTAATCATCTAAGTGATCACGTGATCAAATCAACTAAACCATAACCGATCATCACGTGAAATGGAGTAGTTTTCAACGGTGAACATCACTATGTTGATCATATCTACTATATGATTCACGCTCGACCTTTCGGTCTCAGTGTTCCGAGGCCATATCTGCATATGCTAGGCTCGTCAAGTTTAACCTGAGTATTCTGCATGTGCAAAACTGGCTTGCATCCATTGTAGATGGACGTAGAGCTTATCACACCCGATCATCACGTGGTGTCTGGGCATGACGAACTTTGGCAACAATGCATACTCAGGGAGAACACTTCTATCTTGAAATTTAGTGAGAGAGCATCTTATAATGCTACCGTCAATCAAACCAAGATAAGATGCATAAAAGATAAACATCACATGCAATCAATATAAGTGATATGATATGGCCATCATCATCTTGTGCTTGTGATCTCCATCTCCGAAGCACCGTCATGATCACCATCATCACTGGCGCGACACCTTGATCTCCATCGTAGCATCGTTGTCGTCTCGCCAACTATTGCTTCTACGACTATCGCTACCGCTTAGTGATAAAGTAAAGCAATCACAGGGCGATTGCATTTCATACAATAAAGCGACAACCATATGGCTCCTGCCAGTTGCCGATAACTCGGTTACAAAACATGATCATCTCATACAATAAAATATAGCATCACGTCTTGACCATATCACATCACAACATGCCCTGCAAAAACAAGTTAGACGTCCTCTACTTTGTTGTTGTAAATTTTACATGGCTGTACAGGCTGAGCAAGAACCGTTCTTACCTACGCATCAAAACCACAACGATAGTTCGTCAAGTTAGTGTTGTTTTAACCTTCGCAAGGACCGGGCAGACACCCGCTAGTCACCTGTGTGCAAAGCACGGCGGTAAAACCAGTCTCGCGTAAGCATACGCGTAATGTCGGTCCGGGCCGCTTCATCCAACAATACCGCTGAACCAAAGTATGACATGCTGGTAAGCTGTATGACTTGTGTCACCCACAACTCACTTGTGTTCTATGTGTGCATATAACATCAACGCATAAAACCTAGGCTCGGATGCCACTGTTGGGGAACGCGGTAATTTCAAAAAAATTTGTACGCACACGCAAGATCATGGTGATGCATATCAACAAGAGGGGAGAGTGTTGTCCACGTACCCTCGTAGACCGAAAGCGGAAGCGTTAGAACAACGCGGTTGATGTAGTCGTACGTCTTCATGGCCCGACCGATCAAGCAGAATGTCGGGGAAGAGTTCCATCAGCACGACGGCGTGGTGACGATCTTGACATTCTACTGTCGCAGGGCTTCGCCTAAGCACCGCTACAATATTATCGAAGACTTTGGTGGAGGGGGGCACTGCACACGGCTAAGAGATCAAGAGATCAATTATTGTCTCTATGGGGTGCCCCCTCCCCCGTATATAAAGGAGTGGAGGAGAGGGGGCCGGCCAAGGGGGTAGCGCGCCCTAGGGGGGAGTCCAACCCAAACTGGGAGTAGGACTCCCCCTTTCCTATTAGGAGTAGGAGAGGGAAGGAAGAGAGGGGAGGGAAGAAGGAAAGGGGAGCCGACCCCGTCCAAATTCGGATTGGGATTGGGGGGGGGGGGCGCCCCCTCCTTTGCTCCTTCTCCCTCCTTTCAACTAAGGCCCAATAAGGCCCATAAACCTACCGGGGGGTTCCGGTAACCTCCCGGAGCTCCGGTATAGTCCCAATCTCAGCCGGAACCTTTCCGGTGTCCAAATATAGTCGTCCAATATATCGATCTTTATGTCTCAACCATTTCGAGACTCCTCGTAATGTCCGTGATCACATCCAGGACTCCGAACAACCTTCGGTACATCAAAACTCATCAACTCATAATAAAACTTTCAACGAAACCGTAAGCGTGCGGACCCTATGGGTTTGAGAACTATGTAGACATGACCTAGAACTGTTTCCGGTCAATAACCAATAGCGGAACCTGGATGCTCATATTGGCTCCTACATATTCTATGAAGATCTTTATCTGTCAAACCGCATAACAACATACGTTGTTCCCTTTGTCATCGGTATGTTACTTGCCCGAGATTCGATCATCGGTATCTCAATACCTAGTTCAATCTCGTTACCGGAAAGTCTCTTTACTCGTTATGTGATGAATCATTCCATAACTAACTCATTAACCACATTGCTTGCAAGGCTTATAGTGATGTGCATTACCGAGAGGGCCCATAGATACCTCTCCGACAATCGGAGTGACAAATCCTATTCTCGAAATACGTAAACTCAACAAGTACCTTTGGAGACACCTGTAGAGCACCTTTATAATCACCCAGTTACATTGTGACATTTGGTAGCACACAAAGTGTTCCTCCGGCAAACGGGATTTACATAATCTCATAGTCATAGGAACATGTATAAGTCATGAAGAAAGCAATAGCAACATACTAAACGATCAAGTGTTAAGCTAACGGAATGGGTCAAGTCAATCACATCATTCTTCTAATGATGTGATCTCGTTAATCAAATGACAACTCATGTCTATGGTTAGGAAACTTAACCATCTTTGATTTACGAGCTAGTCAAGTAGAGGCATACTAGTGACACTATGTTTGTCTATGTATTCACACATGTATTATGTTTACGGGTAATATAATTCTAGCATGAATAATAAACAGTTATCATGATATGAGGAAATAAATAATAACTTTATTATTGCCTCTAGGGCATATTTCCTTCAACAGTAACCTCCCACGGGCCGGAGGGACTGTAGCCACGATAAGGTGACAACACCCTCATCATGGAGAACACGGCTACAGTAAGCAGCCACCAACCAGCCGGCGGGGCCCAGTAGGCGGCAGGCCCTGGTAGTCAGCGGAGAAGCCGAAGACTGGAGACGCTACCAGACGGGCCCCAGCAGCCGGCCCGATTACCATTCTACCCCTGGGGGGCTGGCCTATATAAGCCCCCCAGGCCACCCATGCAAAGTGTTCCAACTCTGATAGAACTAGCCAGTTACCTAGGGCAGGGAAGAGCTAGCCTTGCCTTCTCCTACCTCTAGACACAGCTCAAGGAGCACCTTGTATCACTAGTGCCTTAGTGATCATGTGAGACCCCACAGAGCAGGAGTAGGGGTATTATCTCCACGGAGAGCCCCCAACCTGGGTAAAGTTCGTCGGCGTACGTGTCTACGCCTTATCCCGCTTCCAGGCACCGGCGACGTTCTACTCGCTCCCACCATGATAAGCCATCCTTTGGCATATGTCGCACCCAACCCCCGACATTTGGCGCCCACCATGGGGCGAGGTGCACCGTCTCCCGGAGACCTGCTCTGGACGGGAACCTTGTTCCTTCCTGGCGAGCGAAGCTAGCGCGGCATGCTCGACGGCGTTAGCCTCGACACCTTGCATGGCGCGGAGATCGCCTGCGCGGCGAGCTGCCTCACCGACCTCATTGGTGATATTCACCCCTCCGACGAGCCGGCCTCCGACGCAGGCACCGGCTGCCCCGAGAGCCGCCTCATCAGCCTCCTCGACCAGCTTCACATCACTAGTGAGCCTGCTATGGACCTGGAGTTTGTTGGCTCCACCGACCCGATGATCGTCGACTCCGACACGGCGTCGCTTGACGCGTTCCCCACTAACGTGGTAATCTACGATGAGCCGCCTCCTCGCGAGCACAAAGGCGGGAGCACCGTCACGGAGGTGCTCGTCATTAACAGTGGGGAGCGCTCGAACGGAGAAGCTTGAGACCCACTCAATGCGGCGCTGAGGGACTTGACGGCGCCCATCCCAGAAGACGCAGATGCTGAGATGCTGGAGGCACGTCGCGTCCAGCTTCTCGAGAGCGCAGGCCGGCTAGCCAGCATGTGGCGCCTCTCGGACGCCTATCGGCGCGAGATGGACCGGGCCGTCGGTGGCACGCCGGCACCTAGGGGGCCTAGCCACATTGGCCATGTCCGACAGCATGGCGGGACCATCACCAGCATGTCTGGGGCAGAACGCCCCGTCTATGCCACGCCTGTGGAGAACATCCGGCTACCGAGGCGGTGACGAATGAGCTGGACAAATACGAGGGCGACGAGCGTTGCCACATGACAGAGCGAGTCCAGTAGCTCCTAGACGCGGCCGCCGCGTTGCACGAAGCCGGCTACCGTGCCGAAGAACCCGCACCGCGGAATGACGAGATGCCCCTTCGCCAAGAGCACGGCGCGACCTCCCGGACACCGACTGGCGGCGCCCATGGAAAACAAGGCAACAAGCCGGCGGCCAGCCGAAGCCGGACTTGCCTTTCCATCGAGTGTGACGAAGACAGCCGCCCTCGAGCGGTGGAGCGCCGAGGCGATCCTCCACCTCCCCTGCCTCGCAGAGCAAGATATCCCACTCTGCCGCCTGTCACGCACCCGACACACGGCGACTGCCTTGGCCGCCGAGAGGGAGTCGGAGAGAATGACGCCCGCGCCACCGGATCGACCGCCTCAACCGATCCCTGGCACTGGAAGAAGAAGATGTGCTGGGCCTGCCTTGCTTCGGTCCATGAATTCGAGATGAGCCCTTTCCCAAAGGGTTCACCCTCCCTCGAGATATGCCCAAGTATACCGGCTCCGTGAAGCTGGAGGACTGGTTGGTCGACTACTCGACAGCCATCAACATAGCAAACGGCAACAAGCGTGTTGCCATGAAGTACGTCCCGCTCATGCTTCAGGGCACTGCCCGAACATGGCTCAACAGCCTGAAGCCCCGCAGCATCAACAGCTGAGTTGATTTCACCGAGGCCTTCACCCGCAACTTCACTAGCACCTACAAGCGGGCTCCCAAGCCCCAACAGCTCTCCTTGTGCGTTCAAGGGCCCACAGAGTCGACTCGCGACTACCTCACACGCTGGACCGAGCTGCACAATTCCTGTGAAGGCGTGCACGAGGTGCAGGCAATCAAGTACTTCACTGCCGGGTGCCGAGAGGGCACCCTCCTCAAGCATCGACTCCTCTGCGATGAGCCCGAGATGCTCGACGAGCTGCTGGTCATCACCGACAAGCACGCCACGGCCGACTCCTCCATGAAGGCGGAAATTCTGGTTGGCGCATCCGGCAAGGTGGCACCTCAGGCCCCTCGGACTCTGGCTAGTGACACCGGTCGGCGACAGCAACGAGGCGACAACAAACGGAAGGCCACCCAGCAGGCTTCCACCAGCCGGCAGGTGGCAACGGTCGAGGATCAGCCGCCAGAAGGGCAGCTGGCGCCCAAGCGGCAGAACGGCGGCAAGCCCAATTAGTTGCCCGCCTTCTCTTATGAGCAAACCTTAGATGCACCCTGCAAGTTCCATAGTGGTGCGAAGCCATCCAACCACACCACTCGGAAGTGTCAGTGGCTCACCAGAATCGCCAAGGAAGATGGACTCCTGCCTCCTCTGCCTGCCGGACCGCCGCCTCCTCAGCCCCAGCAGCCGGCGGCCCGACCAGTCGGTGCCATACAAGACGAGTACCCAGAGGAACACGGACCCTACATTCTGTTCACCAGCCTGGACGATGACAGACGCAGCAGACGGCAACAACAACAAGAAGTGCAAGCAGTGGCCTCCAGCACTCCAGAATTCATGCATTGGTCCGAGAAGCCTATCAGTTGGAGCAGGGCCGACCACCCGGAAGTGATGCCTTCCCCTGGTTCATACGCCCTGGTCCTAGAAGCTACCCTTGCAAAGGAGAGGCGGGCAACACGTTTCTCTAGAGTCTTGATAGATGGCGGCAGCAGCATCAATATCCAGTACCGTGACACAATGGAGAAGTTGGGAATCAAGCAGAAGCAGCTCATCCCCAGTCGGACTGTATTCCATGGTATAGTCCCTGGCCTTTCCTGCTCACCAATCGGCAAGACTCAGATTGATGTCCTCTTTGCAGACAAGAATCATTTCCGCCGTGATCCAGTTTGGTTTGAAATGGTGGACCTTGAAAGCCTCTACCATGCACTGCTTGGCCGGCCAGCTCTGGCCGAGTTCATGGCAGTCCCCCACTATGCCTACCTCAAGATGAAGATGCTTAGTACCAAGGGGATCCTGACAGTAGTCAGAGACTACAAGAAGTCGATCGCTTGCACCATAGATAGCAGCCGGCTGACCGAGTCCCTCGTGATCGCAGCCGAGAAGCGGCTCCTTGACCGGGTGGTGGCGTTGGCAGGCAAGAAGCCGGAAATTTCACCCATCCCCCAGGAGTCGGAGGTTGAGGGCTCGTTCAAGCCGGCCAAGGAAACAAAGAAGATACCCCTGGACCCGGAGCACCCGGAGAGGCATGCTGTCATAGGTGCAAACCTTGATAGCAAATAGGAAAGTGAGGTCATCGATTTCCTCTGTGAGAATCAAGACATCTTCGCATGGTCTCCCAAGGATATGCCGGGTGTTCCGACGGATTTCGCCGAGCACAAGTTACATGTTCGACCCGACGCCAAGCCGGTCAGGCAGCCCTTGCACCGCCCATCGAAAGAGAAGATAAGAGTTGTCGGAGAAGAAATAGCCCGGCTTCTAGCAGCCGGATTCATCATGGAAGTGTTCTTTCCAGAGTGGGTGGACAACCCAGTCCTAGTGTTGAAGAAAAACAAGCAGTGGCGCATGTGCATTGACTACACCAGCCTCAACAAAGCCTGCCCCAAAGATCCCTTTGCTCTGTCAAGGATTGATCAAGTGATAGACTCCACAGCCGGATGCGAGCTGTTGAGTTATTTGGATGCATACTCGGGGTATCACCAGATAAAGCTGAACCCGGCCGACAGGATGAAGACTGCCTTCATCATGCCGTTCGGAGCCTTCTACTACTTGACCATGACGTTTGGCTTGAGAAACACCGGCGCCACGTTTCAGCGTTGCATGCAGAAGTGTCTCCTCAAGCAAGTCCGCAGGAATGCCCATGTATATGTGGATGATGTGGTGGTGAAGACGGAGAAGTGTGGCACGCTGCTAGAAGACCTCAATGAGACTTTTGAGAATTTGCGTCGATTCCAGATCAAGCTCAACCCGGAGAAATGTGTCTTTGGAGTACCAGCCGGCCAGCTCCTTGGCTTTCTGGTCTCAGAGCGTGTCATAGGGTGCAACCCGGTGAAGATCTAGGCCATTGAGAAGATGGAGGTGCCCACCCGACTGCTGGACGTGCAGAAGTTCACAGGCTGCCTGGCATCAGTTAGCCGTTTCATCAGTCGGCTGGGCGTGAAGGCTCTCCCTCTATACCAACTTCTGAAGAAGACCACTTTTTCGAGTGGAATGACAAGGCGGACGAAGCCTTCTCCCAGCTCAAGAAGATGTTGGCAACCCTGCCTGTCCTGGCAGCTCCGACTGAGAAGGAGCCCATGCTCCTGTACATTGCTGCCACCAGTTGGGTCGTCAGCACAGTCATTGTGGTAGAGCACAAGGAGGAAGGCAGAGCATTGCCGGTCCAGAGACCGGTATATTACATAAGTGAAGTACTGTCTGCCTCCAAGCAAAACTACCCGCATTATCAGAAGATGAGCTATAGCGTGCACTTTGCCGCCAAGAAGCTGAAGCCCAACTTTCAAGAGCACTCAATAACCGTCGTCTGCACGGCTCCGCTTGCTGAGATCCTGGGAAGCCGGGATGCTTCTGACCGAGTGGCCAAGTGGGCCATCGATCTGGCACCTTACACCATCTACTACCAGCCTCGCACCGCCATCAAGTCACAAGTGTTGGCCGACTTCCTCGTCGACTGGGCCGAGACCCAGTACCTACCGCCAGCACCTGACTCCACCCATTGGCGGATGCACTTTGATGGATTGAAGATGCGCACTAGTCTGGGACCCGGCATTGTCCTCACTTCTCCCAAGGGCGACAAGCTCAAATATGTGTTGCAAGTCCATTTTGCCGCCTCCAACAACGTAGCAGAATATGAGGCACTCATACACGGACTCCGGCTTGCCAAGGAACTCGGCATTCGCCGGATCTTGTGCTATGGTGACTCCGACTTGGTGGTCCAGCAGTCGTCAGGCGACTGGGACGCCAAGGATGCGAATATGGCAAGCTACCGCTTCCTCGTGCAGCAACTCAGTGGATACTTGGACGGGTGCGAGTTTCTCTACGTGCCAAGAAATGACAATGAACAAGCAGATGCCTTGGCAAGGATTGGCTCCACCCGACAAGCAATACCAGCCGGCGTCGCCCTACGCCGCCTTCTCAAGCCGTCCATCAAGCCATCCCCAGAATCAGATTCCATCTTTGTGTCGGCCCCTTCCAAAGCAGTCGGACCCGACTTGAGGGTCCCAGAGGCCGGCACAGGGACTTCGGCAGTCGGCCCGGGGACTGATGCGGTAGCACCCAGCTCGAGGACTCCAGAGCCTGGCCCGGGGACTTCAGCAGCCGACCCGGGGACTCCGTCAGCTCAGCAGGCGGAAGCAATTGCCAACCCGCCACCTCCCGGCCCAACCACCCTCATACAAGTTGCAGTTGTTGCAGTAGAAGAAATAGCAGCACCATCCTGGGCTCAGCCAATCCTCAAGTTTCTCGTGAACAAAGAACTGCCGACTCATGAGATCTCAGCCAGGCAGGTGCAATGACGAGCAGCAGCATACACCATAGTCAACAGAGAGCTGGTTCGGTGCAGTGTCACTGGTGTGTACTAGCGTTGTGTGGAGCCGGACCAGGGCCAAGCAATCCTCAGAGACATTCACCAGGGTGAATGTGGCCATCATGCGGCCTCAAGAGCCCTTGTTGCCAAAGCCTTTCGCCATTGGTTTTTCTGGCCGACTGCTCTCGAAGAGGCCAAAGAGTTGGTCCAGAAATGCCAAGGGTGCCAAAGATTCCGCTCCAAGCCGCATTTGCCAGCTTCTGCACTCAAGACTATTCCGATTGCTTGGCCATTTGCTGTTTGGGGTTTGGATATGGTGGGGCCATTCAAGATAGCCCGTGGCAGCATGACTCATCTGCTTGTCGCTGTGGATAAGTTCACCAAGTGGATAGAGGCCAGGCCAATCAAGAAACTGAATGGGCCGACTGCTGTGACCTTCATCGCCGACATCACCACTCGGTATGGCATACCACAAAGCATCATCACCGACAATGGCACAAACTTTGCCAATGGAGCCTTGGCTCATTCTACGCGACACAGGGCATCTGACTGGACTTAGCGTCTGTTGCCCACCCGCAGTCAAATGGCCAGGTTGAGCGAGCAAACGGCCTCATCCTGTCCGGCATCAAGCCCCGACTGGTCGAGCCTCTTGAGCGTTCGGCTGGCTGCTAGCTCGACGAGCTACCGGCCATCCTCTGGAGCCTGCTCACAACTCTGAACAAGTCGACTGGCTTCACGCCTTTCTTGCTCGTCTACGGTGCTAAAGCCGTCATGCCGACGGACATAGAGTTCGACTCCCCACGAGTCACCATGTACACCGAGGCGGACGCCAAGGAGGCACGAAGAAGACGGCGTTGACCTGCTGGAAGAGGGCGGCTATTGGCACTCAGCCGGTCCGCCATCTACCAGCAGAGTCTGTGCCGATACTACAACCGCAAGGTGAAGCCAAGATCCTTCCAAGAGGGAGATCTTGTGCTCCGGCTGATCCAGCGAACAGCCAGCCACCACAAGCTCTCGGCGCCTTGGGAAGGCCCCTTCATCATTACCAAGGTGCTGGGCAACGACTCCTACTATCTGATCGATGCTCAGAAGCCCAGAGCACGCAAGAGAGATGATTCAGGCAAGGAGACGGAGAGGCTGTGGAATGCAAACCTCCTCCGGAGATTTTACAGTTGAAAGCAGTATGTACCATGCTACCTTTTTGTATTGTGTACAAAGACTCCGGGTCCCCCGAGACGAAATCGGGGACTACCCTCCTTTATCTATGTGATAACTATAATGCCATGAGTATGCATAGTTTTCCGCATGGAACCGGGCTCGACCAGTCGGCCCGGAGGCTCGCCGCCTTCTACTATATGCCGCCTCCTGCAGCCGGACAAGTAGTGTGTTGGCGCCCGACACTTCCTTTGCCAGAAGCCGTAGCTCATAGAGCGACTGTACGGCGGGCAGGGGTCCCAAACCGGTGCCCACACGAAAAATGACTAAGGACAAAACGCATATAGCGAAGGCCGGCATCTCACCTTTTTCGTCCGACTGCCGAGCAGCCGGCCAGCCGGCTCCTACTTTCATTGCGAACACCCCGAACAGCTAAGTACTAGCCCTCCCCCAAATGACCAAGTACTCAACCTAGCCGTAGTCCGCAGAGCGGCTGCTTGGCTGGCAAGAGGATAGGCAAGGGAGGGCGACAAAGGAAAAAACCAAGGAGTAAAAGGCAAGGAAAGATAGAAGTCGGCAAAGCAAAGCATAAAGCTGTGATAGAATATTTACATGGATAAAGGCCTTCTGGCCGGCATGCAAACAAAGTTTTGATATACACCTCGCGGGTGGAATTGTGCAAATTTAACAAAAGTGTTCAGATTAGCAAGCAAAAAACAGATAAAATCCTAAGCAGCAGTAGAAGACTCCGGCTGGGCGACGCCGGTTGGCGCAGCAGAAGACTCTGGCTGGGCGGTGCTGGTTGGCGCAGCAGAAGGCTCCGGCTGGGCGGTGCCGGTTGGCACGGCAGAAGGTTGGCGCGGCAGGTGGCTCCGTCTGGGCAGAAGAATCGCCAGCAGCAGTCGGGGCGGCGGAGGGCTGGAGGATGGAGTCGGTGGCATCCGTCGGAGGAACTGGTGGCTGGTCGATCCCCGTCTGGCCGTCTCCAGAAGCAGTCGGCACCTTGGTGCGTGGCTTGTTGCTTGAGGCCCGGTCAGGTTGGGGCTGACCGTCCGCCCCGACCTCCGGTAGGTCGACATCGCTCTCCTCCTCCTCCTCCTCCTCCTCCCCGTCTTCCCTTTCATCGCTGGAGTCGATGACTTCAGCTGGATCTTCAATGTCCTCCGGGTTCAGCCCGAGCCACTCTTGCGGAGCTTTGCCGCCTTCCTCGACCACCTCCGGAACGAAGATGCTGGTGTCGGTGAAATCAGCGATCGCCGCTGCCCTGTTGACAGGCTCGACCTCCACCGCTGCCAGCTCCCTCTATGCTTCCAGCCGGAACGTGGACAACTGGGCTAAGTCTGCCTACGATACCATGCCTTGGCGAACTCCAAGGCCTGGCGTGCTCCTGCCCGGGCTGCGGAGCCCTTCCATGCTTGCAGGCGGCTGGCCGCCACCTCCAGCCAGTCGGCAGTCCGACTTGGGGTGCGCGGAGCCGGCAAACCTGGCTAGAGGGCAGAGACCGCCTGAGCTCCGACGCGCTGGAGACAGCGTAACATGCGATGAGCAGGCCGAAGCCGGGCCTGAATTCTGAGGATCTGTTCGCCAAGAGTCCGGGGAGCATCAGCGGCGATCTGCGTGCCCTCCGCCCTCCGCTCCTCACGCTGGGCCTCGATCATCTGGATTGCGGCAACAGAGTGGCCCGCGAAGAAGGCTGTTCGGACGGAAGGAGAAAAAGACCAAGGTTATAAGCAAGGGACCGGCCTGGACAAGGGTCGACAGTTCAAAACAAGAAATCAAGAGAATGAAGCTTACCATCGACCAAGTCTTCAATGCTACTGAAGCAGGCCGTCATCTGGGCCTCCTTGTCGGCCCAGGCGGGGCACTCGACCTCAAACTCGGCGAGAAGGTCGGCCTCCTTCGTCTTCACCTCCAGCTGGGCCACCTTGAGGGCCTCTGCCTGTTCGGCAAGCTGAGCGACCAGGCGGTCTCATTCCTCGGCCAGCTTGCTGCACTCCGCTTCCTTGCCGCGCAGAGCGGTGTTGGCCTCGCCCAGCTACTGCTGCAAGGCGGCGTTGGCCTCTGGAAAAAGGGAAAGAATAAAAGAGCATCAGTCAAGCAGACAAGATGAAGAAAGAAACACTGAGGAGATTCGGCCCGACTACTCAGCAGTCAGCCCGAACCTCGGGGACTACAGCCCGTGGGTGCGCCATTGTGCCCCCGCAGAGAAGAAGTAATTAATGAAGAAAGAAATACTAAGGAGATTCGGCCCGACTACTCAGCAGTTGGCCCGAACCTCGGGGACTACAACCCGCGGGTGCGCCAGCGCGCCCCCACGAAGAAAGAAAGATAGAACTTACTCCGGCTCTCGGTCAGATGGGCGGTCTGTGTCTCCAGCTCCTGGACCCTGGAGTTGTAGGCAGTCGCGCGGAGATTGTGATAGTCCTGCCAAAGGAACACCAGACGAAGTCAGCAGTCGACATTGAAAGATAAAGTTCCGGCCCGCCTGCTCAGCAGCCGGCCCAGAACTTGGGGACTACACCTAGTGGGTGCGCTTGCGCGCCCCCATGAGAGAAGCAAGAGGATCATCCAAAGAAGAAAGCCGAAGATAATTTACGCGGATGGCGGTTCGCGACTCCAAGAAGGCCTTGTTGCAGCGCCTGAGGGCCTCGGCTTCTGCCTGGAGCTTGTCCTGGACGTCAAGGGACGCCTGATTCAGGGCGCCCGTCCCGCCCCCGTCTATCCAGCCTACAGGCGCGGTGTTGGTCGCCTCGGTGTCGGGGACCGACGAGCTCGTGGCGCCGACCTCCTGCGGCCTCAGTGCTGAGGCCGCCTTCTCATGGCGGCAGCGCGTGGGTGTGCGGACCTCAGGAATCTGGTCCGTCACCACCGTGTCCTCGATCGATGGCACCGGCGGTGCGGCCGGCTGCTCGTCCTACGTCCCGCTGGCTGGCAGCGGCTGTGGAGGCAGTGGCGGTGGCACAAAGACGTCCGACATAGCCACGTCGCCGCCCACCCGCTCCCGGATCGGGTGATCATCGCCGGCTCCTCCGGCCGTCGCCACGAACTCAGGCAAAGGCGGCGCGGTGTTCAGGGGCGTCACGAGAAGCGACACTTGGCAGCGTGCGGCCTCCATGAGCCGCTCCACAAATCAGTTGCTCTCTCCATAGTACCTGAGAATGGTGTTTTAGTCATCTTGCCCATGAGGCATGGTTTGCAAGTACCAAGTGATTCATAATCAAGTGATTCCAAAAGTCCATCAGTATGGAGTTTCTTCATGCACTTTACACCAATATGACCTAAACAGCAGTGCCACAAATAAGTTGCACTATCATTATCAACTCTGCATCTTTTGGCTTCAACATTATGAATATGTGTATCACTACTATCGAGATTCGTCAAAAATAGACCACTCTTTAAAGGTGCATGACCATAAAAGATATTACTCATATAAATAGAACAACCATTATTCTTAGATTTAAATGAATAACAGTCTCGCATCAAACAAGATCTAGATATAATGTTCATGCTCAAAGCTGGCACCAAATAACAATTATTTAGGTCTAAAACTAATCCTGAAGGTAGATGTAGAGGTAGCGTGCCGACGGCGATCACATCGACTTTGGAACCACTTCCCACGTGCATCGTCACCTCGTCCTTAGCCAGTGTCCGCTTAATCCGTAGTCCCTGTTTCGAGTTGCAAATATTAGCAACAGAACCAGTATCAAATACCCAGGTGCTACTGCGAGCTCTAGTAAGGTACACATCTATAACATGTATATCACATATACCTTTGTTCACCTTGCCATCCTTCTTATCCGCCAAATACTTGGGGCAGTTCCGCTTCCAGTGACCAGTCTGCTTGCAGTAGAAGCACTCAGTCTCAGGCTTAGGTCCAGACTTAGGTTTCTTCTCCTGAACAACAACTTGTTTGCTGTTCTTCTTGAAGTTCCCCTTCTTTTTCGCTTTTCCCTTTTTCTTGAAACTGGTGGTCTTATTGACCATCAACACTTGATGCTCCTTCTTGATTTCTACCTCCACAGCTTTTAGCATTGCGAAGAGCTCGGGAATTGTCTTTTCCATCCCTTGCATATTATAGTTCATCATGAAGCTCTTGTAGCTTGGTGGCAGTGATTGAAGAATTCTGTCAATGAAACTATCATCCGGAAGATTAACTCCCAGTTGAATCAAGTGATTGTTATACCCAGACATTCTGAGTATATGCTCACTGACAGAACTATTCTCCTCCATCTTGCAGCTATAGAACTTATTGGAGACTTCTTATCTCTCAATCCGGGCATTTTCTTGAAATATTAACTTCAACTCCTGGAACATCTCATATGCTCCATGACATTCAAAACATCGTTGAAGCCCCGGTTCTAAGCCGTAAAGCATGGCACAGTGAACTATTGAGTAGTCATCAGCTTTGCTCTGCCAGACATTCACAACATCTGGTGTTGCTCCTGCAGCAGGTATGGCACCCAACGGTGCTTCCAGGATGTAATTCTGTGCAGCAATGGGGATAATCCTCAAGTTACGGAACCAGTCCGTGTAATTGCTACCATCATCTTTCAACTTTGCTTTCTCAAGGAACGCATTAAAATTCAACGGAACAACAACATGAGCCATCTATCTACAACAAACATAGACAAGCAAAATACTATCAGGTACTAAGTTCATGATAAATTTAAGTTCAATTAATCATATTACCTAAGAACTCCCACTTAGATAGACATCTCTCTAATCATCTAAGTGATCACGTGATCCAAATCAACTAAACCATAACCGATCATCACGTGAAATGGAGTAGTGTTCAATGGTGAACATCATTATGTTGATCATATCTACTATATGATTCACGCTCGACCTTTCGGTCTCAGTGTTCCGAGGTCATATCTGCATATGCTAGGCCCGTCAAGTTTAACCTGAGTATTCTGCGCATGCAAAACTGGCTTGCACCCGTTGTAGATGGACGTAGAGCTTATCACACCCGATCATCACGTGGTGTCTGGGCACGACGAACTTTGGCAACTGTGCATACTCAGGGAGAACACTTTTATCTTGAAATTTAGTGAGAGATAATCTTATAATGCTACCGTCAATCAAAGCAAGATAAGATGCATAAAAGATAAACATCACATGCAATCAATATAAGTGATATGATATGGCCATCATCATCTTGTGCTTGTGATCTCCATCTCTGAAGCACCATCATGATCACCATCGTCACTGGCGCGACACCTTGATCTCCATCGTAGCATCGTTGTCGTCTCACCAACTATTGCTTCTACGACTATCGCTGCCGCTTAGTGATAAAGTAAAGCAATTACAGGGCGATTGCATTTCATACAATAAAGTGACAACCATATGGCTCCTGCCAGTTGCCGATAACTCAGTTACAAAACATGATCATCTCATACAATAAAATATAACATCACGTCTTGACCATATCACATCACAACATGCCCTGCAAAAACAAGTTAGACGTCCTCTACTTTGTTGTTGTAAATTTTACATGGCTGTACGGGCTGAGCAAGAACCGTTCTTACCTACGCATCAAAACCACAATGATAGTTCGTCAAGTTAGTTCCGTTTTAACCTTTGCAAGGACCGGGCGTAGCCACACTTGGTTCAACTAAAGTTGGAGAAACAGACACCCGCTAGTCACCTATGTGCAAAGCATGGCGGTAAAACTAGTCTAGCGTAAGCGTAGGTGTAATGTCGGTCCGGGCCGCTTCATCCAACAATACCGCTGAACCAAACTATGACATGCTGGTAAGCTGTATGACTTGTATCACCCACAACTCACTTGTGTTCTACTCGTGCATATAACATCAACGCATAAAACCTAGGCTCGGATGCCACTGTTGGGGAACGCAGTAATTTCAAAAAAAATCGTACGCACAAGCAAGATCATGGTGATGCATAGAAACGAGAGGGGAGAGTGTTGTCCACGTACCCTCGTAGACCAAAAGCGAAAGCGTTAGAACAACGCGGTTGATGTAGTCGTACGTCGTCACGGCCCGACCGATCAAGCACCGAAACTACGGCACCTCCGAGTTCTCGCACACGTTCAGCTCGATGACGATCCCTGTATTCCGATCCAGCAGAATGTCGGGGAAGAGTTCCGTCAGCACGATGGCGTGGTGATGATCTTGATGTTCTACTGTCGCAGGGCTTCGCCTAAGCACCGCTACAATATTATCGAGGACTTTCGTGGAGGGGGGCACCGCACACGGCTAAGAGATAAGGAGATCAATTGTTGTCTCTATGGGGTGCCCCCCTCTCCCGTATATAAAGGAGTGGAGGAGAGGGGGCCGGCCAAGGGGGTGGCGCGCCCTAGGGGGGGAGTCCAACCCCAACCGGGAGTAGGACTCCCCCCTTTCCTATTAGGAGTAGGAGAGGGAAGGAAGAGAGGGGAGGGAAGAAGGAAAGGGGGGCCTGCCCCCCTCCCAATTCGGATTTGGCTTGGGGGGGCGCGCCCCCTCCTTTGCTCCTTCTCCCTCCTTTCCACTAAGGCCCAATAAGGCCCATATACCTACCGGGGGGGTTCCGTAACCTCCCGGAGCTCCGGTATAGTCCGAATCTCACCCGGAACCTTTCCGGTGTCCAAATATAGTCGTCCAATATATCAATCTTTATGTCTCAACCATTTCAAGACTCCTCGTCATGTCCGTGATCACATCCAGAACTCTGAACAACCTTCGGTACATCAAAACTCATAAACTCATAATAAAACTATCAACGAAACCTTAAGCGTGCGGACCCTACGGGTTCGAGAACTATGTAGACATGACCTAGAAGTATTTCTGGTCAATAACCAATAGCAGAACTTGGATGCTCATATTGGCTCCTACATATTCTACGAAGAGCTTTATTGGTCAAACCGCATAGCAACATACGTTGTTCCCTTTGTCATCGGTATGTTACTTGCCCGAGATTCAATCGTCGGTATCTCAATACCTAGTTCAATCTCGTTACCGGCAAGTCTCTTTACTCGTTATGTAATGCATCATTCCGTAACTAACTCATTAGCTACATTGCTTGCAAGGCTTATAGTGATGTGCATTACCGAGAGGGCCCAGAGATACCTCTCCGATAATCGGAGTGACAAATACTAATCTCGAAATACGTCAACTCAACAAGTACCTTTGGAGACACCTGTAGAGCACCTTTATAATCACCCAGTTACGTTGTACGTTTGGTAGCACACAAAGTGTTCCTCCGGTAAACGGGAGTTACATAATCTCATAGTCATAGGAACATGTATAAGTCATGAAGAAAGCAATAGCAACATACTAAACGATCAAGTGCTAAGCTAACGGAATGGGTCAAGTCAATCACATCATTCTCCTAATGATGTGATCCCATTAATAAAGTGACAACTCATGTCTATGGTTAGGAAACTTAACCATCTTTGATTTACGAGCTAGTCAAGTAGAGGCATACTAGTCACACTATGTTTGTCTATGTATTCACACATGTATTATGTTTCCGGGTAATACAATTCTAGCATGAATAATAAACATTTATCATGATATGAGGAAATAAATAATAACTTTATTATTGCCTCTAGGGCATATTTCCTTCAACAGTAACCTCCCGCAGGCCGGCGGGACTGTAGCCATGATAAGGTGACCAGGCCCTCGTGATGGACAACACGGCTACAGTAAGCAGCCACCAACTAGCTGGCAGGGCCCACTATGCGGCGGGCCCCAGTAGTCGGTGGAGAAGCCGGAGGCTGGAGACACTGACAGACGGGCCCCAGCAGCCAGCCCGATTACCATTGTACCCCTGGGGGGCAGGCCTATATAAGCCCCCTAGGCCACCCAAGCAAAGGGTTCCAACTCTGATAGAACTAGCCAGTTACCTAGGGCAGGGAAGAGCTAGCCTTGCCTTCTCCTACCCCTAGACATAGCTCAAGGAGCACCTTGTATCACTAGTGCCTTAGTGATCATGCGGAGACCCCGCAGAGCAGGAGTAGGGGTATTATCTCCATGGAGAGCCCCCAACCTGGGTAAAGTTCGTTGGCGTATGTGTCTACGCCTTATCCCGCTTCCAGGCACCGGCGACGTTCTACTCGCTCCCACCATGATAAGCCATCCTTTGGCATATGTCGCACCCAACCCCCGACAATAAGCCAGTAAAACAGAGACGAACAAATCATACACTCCAGATGGAAAAGACATGGTCGCGGTGGTGATAGTTTTTTTCCTTGTCATTCTTCTTTGTTGAGTCGGAATTGTCACCAATGGCGACGTCGGAGAGGTCGAGGATGTACTAGAAGTAGTGGAACAATAACGAGCAGTACTGCCTAAGACGCTCCCCAAAATCCTAGTCTCCCTTCTCCTGGTGCTGGATCACAAAATATGGGGCTTCGAAGGCCTCCTTTGCCGTACAGCTGTACACACGGTCGAAGGGATGGGATCACCAGAAGCAAGAACAGTGAGAGGAACAAATGTAGGTTGAGCGTGAGGAGATAGAGCAGATGTGACTTAATTAGGGTGCTGGCTAGGGTTGCCAATGAAGGAAATATGCCCTAGAGGCAATAATAAAGTTGTTATTTATATTTCCTTATATCATGATAAATGTTTCTTATTCATGCTAGAATTGTATTAACCGGAAACTTAGTACATGTGTGAATACATAGACAAACAGAGTGTCACTAGTATGCCTCTACTTGACTAGCTCGTTGAATCAAAGATGGTTAAGTTTCCTAGCCATAGACATGAGTTGTCATTTGATTAACGTGATCACATCATTAGAGAGTGATGTGATTGCCTTGACCCATTCCGCTAGCTTAGCACTTGATCATTTAGTATGTTGCTATTGCTTCCTTCATGACTTATACATGTTCCTCTGACTATGAGATTAAGCAACTCCCGAATACCGGAGGAACACTTTGTGTGCTACCAAACATCACAACGTAACTGGGTGATTATAAATGTGCTCTACAGGTGTCTCCGATGGTACTTGTTGAGTTGGCATAGATCGAGATTAGGATTTGTCACTCCGATTGTCAGAGAGGTATCTCTAGGCCCTCTCGGTAATGCACATCACTATAAGCCTTGCAAGCAATGTGACTAATGAGTTAGTTGCGGGATGATGCATTACGGAACGAGTAAAGAGACTTACCGGTAACAAGATTGAACTACGTATTGGGATACCGACGATCGAATCTCGGGCAAGTAACATACCGATGACACAGGGAACAACGTATGTTGTTATGCGGTTCGACCGATAAAGATCTTCGTAGAATATGTAGGAACCAATATGGGCATCCAGGTTCCGCTATTGGTTATTTACCGGAGATGAGTCTCGGTCATGACTACACAGTTCTCGAACCCGTAGGGTCCGCACGCTTAACGTCTAGTGATGATCGGTATTATGAGTTTATGTTTTTTGATGTACCGAAGGTAGTTCGGAGTCCCGGATATGATCACGGACATGACGAGGAGTCTTCAAATGGTTGAGACATAAAGATCTATATATTGGATGACTATGTTTGGACGTTGGAATGGTTGCGGGTGAGTTCGGGAGGTTATCGGAACCCCCCGGGAGGTATATGGGCCTTATTGGGCCATAGTGGGAGAGACGAGAGGGAGGCCTAGGAGGGGGCGTGCCTGCCAAGCCCAATCCGAATTGGGTGGGGGACCGGACCCCCCCTTTCGTTCCCCCTCTCTCCCCCTTCCTTCCACTCCTAGTCCAACTAGGGAAGGGGGGGGGGAATCCTACTCCCGGTGGGAGTAAGACTCCCCATGGGGTGCACCATAGGAGGGCGGGACCTTCCCCTCCTCCACTCCTTTATATATGGGGGAGGGGGAACCCCATAGACACACAAGTTGATCATTGATCTCTTAGCCGTGTGCGGTGCCCCCCTCCACCACAATCCACCACGGTCATATCGTTGCAGTGCTTAGGCAAAGCCCTGTGCCGGTAGCTTCATCATCACCATCATCACGCCGTCGTGCTGACAAAGCTCTCCCTTGACACTCTGCTGGATCATGAGTTCGTTGGACGTCACCGAGCCGAATGTGTGAAGATCGCGGAGGTGCCATTCTTTCGGTACTAGGATCGGTCGATCGTGAAGACGTATGTCTACATCAACCGTGTTGTCATAACGCTTCCTCTTACGGTCTACGAGGGTACGTGGACAACACTCTCCCCTCTCGTTGCTATGCATCACCATGATCTTGCGTGTGTAAGATTTTTTTTGAAATTACTACGTTCCCCAACAGCCAACGCCTCCAAAATATATGTGATTGTGTAGGAAGACGTTGGTTGAGGCCCATGACCAAGCTTGGCTCGTTCATGAAAAACACAACGCACCCATGGGCGAGGCTTGGCGAAGTAGGCGGCAAAGTAGGAGCGCACGTGTACCACCCATGTTCTAAAGCTCCAATAGCATGTGGGAGAGAATCCCTTATATGTTGGTCTCTCTCTCCTCCATCGGGGTGGTACTAAACTTTCCACGGTGTCATGCAACTCCATTTGGGTCTTTGAAATTTTCACGAATTATTTCATACACGAGGCCTAGGCCCATCTATAGTCCAGCGGAAATCACAAGTATTATCTATAATTCAACACAAACCACAAGATACTTGGAATACTGCAACACCTTTGATTTTCACTCCCTGAAAACTCCATTTTGCAAGTTGTGGCTTCTGCCTTTTTCTTCTGGTCTTCTTGGATTCTAACAGAACTTGATGTATACTTGACGATGATTGACTTTCCTGGTTACTCAAGCCTAGTTGACCCACCCAAGTTATCTTGACCCTGGGGTAATTTTATCTTGACTTTGGATCACTAAAACTCCAAACCTCCTTTTATTGGAATTAAACCCTAGAGACCAGTTTTGCACTAGGGACCCATTTTCCTTTGACACTTTGGCCTCACCAAGTTTTCCAGAGAGTAACCCATACCTATCAACTCCATTTCCATCCTAAAGTAGATTTGTTGACCTGTGAATCCATTCAGAGTTTCTGACAGATTTATAGACCTGTGAAGCAAGTACATTATTTTTCTTTGCTATGAAGCTAGAAATTTTCATAGAGCATCACCTACCCACATCATGCATGTCCACAAAATTTCATTGCCATCCGACTCCCAAAACCCCTTCCACAAATGCCCAAACTTTTTGTCCATCAAACCACTTTGTGAAATAAGTATATTTTTTACCCATCCAATTGAGCTCAAATTTATCAAGGTGAGAAAACATGACAAAAAACACACCACCACCAAAACTTCATCCAAATCTACCATTCCTTGTGACCATAGTAAATTCCCAAATATTTTGACCAGAGAACAAGTTTCTATATGAAGTACACACTCACAATCATACTAAACCCCACCACAAAAAAAAGCTTTGTTTTCACCAAGCCAAATATAAATTACACAACACAAAAACTAGCTAACATAAATACATTTTGGATTCACTAGTTGGACTTGATCCACACCAGGCCTCCACCTTTGCACGCACACACCCAACTAACCCTGCCAGACACCCCAGACAAGTTTGCTAAACCCCCAAACAACGCCTTGCCAAGTGGTGACCACCACCCTGGCATGCAAAATATGGTGCTCTGGGCATGGGCAGAGGCCTTCCGGTTGTCCCCAACCGCCCTCGCCATGTCCTCTGGCTCCGGACGCGTCCTAGAATCCCAGGAGTCCTCTCTAGATTCCCCTCCCCTCGCTTGCTTCACCCCCAGGCCATCGCCTCCATGACCATTAACGATTCTCTACACCCGTGCCCACAGCCTGGTTCCCCTACCGGCTTTGTCCATCCACAGCCAGTAGCCTCCCATGTGTACCCGTGAAGCTTCACGATGTAGTCGCCCGCCCAATGGCCACTCTTATCAACGGTGCCGCCCGACCTATATAAGGACCCCCCCCCCTCGCATGTGCGTGCGGCTCCCAAATCACACACACCTTCTCACTCGACAAACAGGGTCCTTTCCCCCACCCCAATTCTCTCAAAGTATCACCAGAGCGACGAGATCGAACGAGGCCTGAGACAACCGCTGCCCCGGAGAATAATTGCTCTCCATCAGGCTACTACACACATGACATTTCCATGCACTAATAAAGTAAACTATATATTACATGCATGATTGGCTAGCATAAACGATCATCTGATCATCATCTACTTTTTGATGCTTGCTCTGCTTGTGGCTCGATCCGGGCTCGTCGACTTGGGTAACGAGGCACTTCCTCATGTCAATGATCCGCCTGTGCATGTCGTAGCATGTGTACACGCTCTTGGTCGCGAACCTAAGGTGAGGTTCATCCAGTTGCCGCATCTAGGCCCTATGCCAGGATATGAGACTTGTTTACCGGGCATCCTGCTTCATCTTTTCGTAGTAGGGGTTGATGATGGCCGAGGCGAGTTCGACCAGGGAGTCCTTCGTGCTTCCACAGACCCTGTAGTGGTCACGAATTTTGACAAGGTTCTTGCAAGCCAAGCCCGTAACACTGAGCGCTTTTGCATCGTTGGTGGTTTCCACCATGGCGAACTTGTAGTCGGTGCTGTTGACAAACCTGTTGAAACAGTAGCAAGGCTCGGTGGCCATGCAGTAGTGGTAGATGAGGACATGATGGCGCATGCACAACTGGGCAACCGCAACCTTCTGATCTATGCCGGGACAACCGGCGGTGTACTGGAGGTCGATGCTGACCACCTTGTACTTGTCTCGATCAAGCAACTGCTCAATGTTGTTGATGTAGTCGTCCACCACGGTCGGGTCAATGGTGTACACCACTAAGAGATCCGTCTCCCTCATGTTGGTCTCCACTCTATGCTTGTTGAACTCCACTGGAGCGCCGCTAGACATCCCCTCTCTATGTGTCATCGTGGGTGTGCTTGTTGTGTTGTGGGGCGTGATCGAAAGGTTGAAGAGGCTAACATTATAATGGCCACGGGAATTTAAGGGGAAGCCAGATGGCCAGGAATATCGGCAGGCCCTGATGGTAGTTCTAATTTGCAGCCCCTAACTCCATCGTGCCGCACGTAATTGCATCGCGTGGCAACGCGCGTGGCTCAACCACATGCATATGGGGCCCCCGACGAGCGCGCCAATAGACGCGAGCAGAGCGCGTCGTAGCGCCTAACGGCGAGAAGAGCTTGCCGAGGGACGCGAGTAGAGGCCGGCACAGTGATACGTGGCAAATAAGATGAACTGTGCGAGCGATGTCGGAGACATCAAGCATGAATCGGATTAGAGTTGCGTGTGCGATAGGCATACAGTTGATCTATCCGAGCTGTTTGTGATGGAATAAGCCATATGTGTTGCGGGCAAACGCTTGCTGCTATATAACCTTAAATTTAACCAAAAAGTGTTAATGCATGTTACAACAATTGTATAACTGGAAACTATGTTCAAATGCGAATCCAACGATATAATGTTTGGCGACATGCATTCGTATTTTTTTGTTAAATCCTACTTATAAACCAGGACGGGGGTATAGTAGGTAATTAAATCACAAACATTTTTTTTCTATTAATCATATTTGTACGTGTCCTTTTGTCCTCCTCTCGCACGTCTTGTCACCCCGCTGCCGCAGACGGCTTATAGCGCAAGCTTGCGCAGCGCGAGGGGGCGTTCTTTCGGCTAAACGGTGGCTCGAAGTGGTGCTAATGAATCATCGGTGAGCCTCCGCACATGGCTTAGATAGTGCTAGTGATTTCTAGCTGCATATTTTGACAAATTGCAGTGTTACAAGGATTGACAAATGGCAATGTTACTAGATCAATAAATGTCAATCTTTCTAGTTTGACAAATGGCAACATACCCAATGTGACAGATACAAATCTTACCAAATTGTTTGTACGTGGTTGCACACGGGTCATCCAAAACAACCGTTTGCATTGAAGGGATGCACAAATCCTGCGCTGCGAATTTTCCCTCAACCTAAGGGGGAAGACCATATCTCTCACTTTGCATATGGGTGTTCTATCTAAACCGTTTGCGATCAAGAGCTGCAGAAATCCTGCTCGGCACATTTTCTCTTGGCTTCCTAGGGAAGCTGTCAGTTTGCATACGGGTGTTCTAACTAAAACGTTTGCGATCAAGAGTTGCACAACTCCTGCTAGGCACATTTTCCCTTGGCTTCCTGGGGAAGTTGTCGGTCTTGCATACAGATGTTCTAACTAAAACATTTGCGATTAGTGTTTTATATTTAAAAACCGTATTAAACTGCAGCTTGGGCGCCATTAATGTAGAGGATGCGAGCAAGGCGGGCGGCCATGGAAGTCAAAGGGCTCGCTTCCCGGTGATCCTGCGTGGCGTATAGCTCGCATGCTTCCCGGTGAGCCTCCGCATTGGAGTATAGCTCACATGCCTCCCATTTAGTCAAGCACTCAAGAACCTGTCCGCACGGCACCTCCTAGCCATTCAAAAAGTGAGGCGTGGCATCACGTGAATGGTTAACAGAATGCACACAATTTAAATTATACAAAACGTTTGGGATGTTACAGAGGCAGCTATTTGTTTCAAAATGCCTTTGTTGGCTGTTATTCGAGTGCGCCTTCTCTCGAAATAGACAAGAAAAATACCACAACATATCTGGTGCCATTCTATTATAGCATGCCAAGTTTCATGAATTCCAGACGAGTTTTGGATTTACTAGAATTTAAAAACAAAGTATCTCAACGTTTTGCCGGCAATCAACAGTGCCCTGGTGTTTGAAATTCATTCCCATTTCTTGCATGGGACCTAATAATGCACCGAAGGACACGGATTTGCTTTTTCAACCAATTTATATGCATTGGAGCATGTGCATGTAGTTCAAATTTGAATTATGCACATAAAATGCCTAGAAAACCCAGTTAATGTATAAAAAAGTCCAAACGAACCCTGAAAAATTCCAAAATTGAACACAACACTCATGTTGTTCTATGTTGACACTAGAAAATTTTTGAAATCAATAAGAGGCAATGGATATCGTTTCGTCCCCAAAGGTGGCACATTCCCTACCGAAACCATCACGCTTGGGAGAAGCTCTGGTTTGTGAGAATCTTATGCCCAAACCTGCCCCAAATGGGACAAAACTTTTACCACGGCATGTTGATGCCGCTCCATGATAGCATCACAAGTTTCATTAATTTCAGACCAGTTTTGGATTTACTAGAATTTCAAAATCAGGCATCTCAATGTTTGCGGCCGAGTGACGGTGGCAGGGTGTTTGAAATTCATTCCATTTCTTGCATGGGACCTAAGCATGCAACCAAGGACACAGATTTGATTTTTCAACTAGTTTATATGCACTAGAGCATGTGCATGTAGTTCAAATTTGAATTATGCACCTGAAATGCCTACAAAACCAAGTTAATATATAAAAACGTCCAAACGAACCCTGAATAATTCCAAGCTATTTGACGACACACCTATAGTTGCATGTTCACTGTAGATAAAAGTTCTAGCAATTCAAACACCATCCTTTGCAGATGTGACCCATTACGTAATTCAAATCAAGACGATAAATCAAGTAGATCGCACACAGTTTATTATCACCAACCGTGTGAGACGCATCACAAAATATCTTGGAGCACTAGTGCAGAACCGGGCTTTGGCACCGGTTCATAAGGGCCTTTAGTGCCGGTTCCACAACCGACACTAAAGAGTGGAGACTAAAGTCCCCCCACCTTTAGTACCGGTTCGTCACGAACCGGCGCTAAAGTGCCACCACGTGGCACGGGCCAGGCCCGGGCACGTGTAGGGCTTTAGTACCGGTTGGTAACACCAATGGGTACTAAATGTTTGGAGGGTTTTGGTTTTATTTTCCATTAATTTTGTGTTTTCCATTTAATTCTTGTTTGTTTGCTGGATTTTACGATACTACAAATTGTACACGTTATGCATATATATAAATAGATTTTTCTCATACGTAGAACCACACATATATATAAATATATATCATTGAATGTCTCACAACCAACACCATTAATTATTCACACATACACATGTATATACATATACAATTTCTCCTACATGTTGCCTTGATGCTTTCGGAGCATGATGGCAAGTGGTTCATGGGGGCGGTAGCGGGTAATAGTATTCTCCTTTGGGATCTATGACCTGGTCGAGCAAAAATCCCTCTATTCCCTCTTGAAGTGCTAGTATGCACTCTGCTGGTAGGAGCTGCTCCCGCACCTCTCTGAACTGTTAAGAAGGAGATCAATATTCATGTGTATTAGTTGGGTGACTAGATATCGATAATGGTGTGAATAGTGTTCTGACAAACGTACCCAGTCCTGTCTTTGAGATCTGCTCCTTTCGGACGCCATCATGCGAATGTTCTCGCAAACGTAGAATGCACAGATCATTCCCCGGTGCCTGCTTCAGGGCCTTTACGAGAATGGAATTGAATCAGAAAATGATTAATCAAGCATGATAATTAATTAATGGTGTTGAAACAAGAATTAAAGAGATTTACCTTTGGTCGATACCAAAACATCTTTTTTGCCCATTTGCCTGGAGTCAACTTGATGAACTTTGCCCAAGCCCTGCCCGCCGGCAAAGAAAATTAATAAATGGGTTATTAAATAGTTCATATCAGGAAATGATGAACTAAATAGGCCGAGATATAGTTAATAATGATTGAAATTACCTGTTGACTATCCCCTTCACGATGGTGTAGTCTTTTTCTTCTTTCAGTAGTGAGTCCAGTACTTCAACCCTTCCTTTGTCAACTTTAATGTCTAACAAGATCCAGTGGAAATTGCGTGCGCACACGTTTGCATGTCTTAATTAGGCGGGCATGTTCATAACACTAATCAACTACCGTAAATCCTATAAACTTAATTATTAACATCTAGCTAGCTAGTAAGCAAAAACAGAGTTTGTAGTACAAGACAGTGTGACTCACAGGAAGTTGTAAGGAAGTAGTATATATTCACTGGTATTGAGGCGCTTGAAGAACTCCAGCATGCTTTCCTCTAAACTATCTCGATAAGTTGGAAGATTCCATGTGTACTCATTAATGGTATTTGGGTCAATGAACCCAATGCCATAGCATCCAGATTTTTTCATTTCATACATCTTCATCCTGCATATAATACCACAAAAAATAATATATAGTGAGGATAATTACATGTAATGATTGATCAAAATGATCACTACAGCTAGCTTGAGACTGAAATTACAGAAAGAAATCACTTACAAACAATAGCAACTGACGATAGATTTGTCGAGTGCGTCTTGATTGTTAACTGAAATAGTTCTGAATACTCAACGGACAGCGCTTTCTCATGGAAGTAATGCTCCTCCTTGACATTCACCATGAGGGACTCTCGATTGGAAATCTTGGTAATGTTCATGTACCATTTATGCAATTCATACATTCTCGTTGGGAGGTTCTTGACCTTGTCTGGCTTCACCAAAGGTTGGCCCCGGACATATTTCCATTTTATTTCCTCCTCTCTAAGCGGAGACATGGGCTCGATTTCGAGGAGTTGTCCAACAGAGATCTTGAGCATTTCAGCCTGCATTATATGCTCCTCCGTTATTACCACATCGCCCAACTGGGGAACGTTAATGGTTTGCCCACAATAATATTGGGCGCGCGTACTCCTCTCATGTGTTGTTGGCACAACAAGCGGGGGGATCGATTGCGCCGCCTGTTCTCCTAGCTGGGGAACGGTTTTCCCACATTTTTTGCCCGCTGCTTGTTGGCTCGAGCTCGAGCTCGCTTCCTTATATAGTCATGCTCGATGTGACTTCCTATTTAGCGCTCATAGTCTGAGTCAACAGGCTTGGGAGCTGGTGCTCTAGCCATACGAATGAAGTGGTCAATCTTTTCCTCAGGCACATTCTCCCTTGGCGGCGGTGCCGTTTTTGGTGCAAAATGGGCGTCCACTTGGCCTGCATTATGGCTGTGTTTTGCTCCTCGGTCATGTTGTAAGGCATCTGAGGAAGAGGAGAGAGGCTTGGACCATATTTATATCGCTTGTCTCCGCCTGTACTTCCTTAACTACCTCGACTTGTACCGCTATGCACCATAGCTGCGGCGTGTCTCTTCTGCGATTGCTGAGACGGCGAAGACGGCTGATGTGGCTAAGTTGGAGCCGAAGGAGTGGCCTGACGCTGTGACGGACTTGAAACAGGAGGTGTGTCCTGACACGTTGTCGGACTTGAAACCGAAGGAGTGGCCTGACGCTATGCCGGACTTGAAGCAGGAGTCTGCTCACGCGTTCGGGGACTTGGAGGAGGTAGCGGACTTCGTTGAGGAGTCGGCTGAAGCGTTCGTGGACTTGGAGTAGCGGGAGTCTGTTGACTCGGTGGCGGACATCGAGGAGGAGTCGGCACACGACACGGTGTCGGTGGAGTTCGAAAGATGATGCAATCCTTTCTCCATAGGATGATACGATGTATGGCCTCTCCCAGTGTGCGCTCGTCTTCACCTCCAGGAATGTCAAGCTGTAGCCCTGAATATGGGTCCACCACTTCATCAACCAAGACACGAGCATAGCCCTCTGGAATCGGGGTGCAATGGAAGGTTGCTTCGGGGGTAATTGTAAAAGCAACACCGTCCGCCACCTTCATGTATATGTTCTTCATTTTGGAGTGTAGCTCACAGTTAGTGTTCTCTATGATGTCATCCACAGGGTATGTATCCAGCAGTGTGTCACCCGGGGCAGAACCAATGCTGCTTCTCGGCATGGATGTGATGGTGCTATCCAATGCTAGACGATCATCCGCTTGTTGCTGTCACTGCTAATACCCCCTTTCCTGGCTAAGTGAGTCGATCTGATGCTACTGCTGCTGGAATTTGAGTGCCAAGTCCGCGTGCCTTGCTTCTAGGCCTTGAAGGCGTTCTGCGTCCCGCTTCCTCTGCTCCTCCTCTAGCTTTCTCTTCTTCTCCCCCACCATCTTCTTTCTTGCACGGGACCTGTAGTCGTCATTCCATTTCGAGAAGCCCTCATACCAGGGAATAACGCCCTTGCCTCGTGTTCTTCCTGGGTGTTCAGGATTTCACACCCCCGTTCATCGTTCTCTTTGTTGGGCGTGAACACCCCCGTTCGAGCATCTTCTATTGCGTCAAGTATCTTTTGTTCGGCTCCTTTTAGACTTGCCTTCTGCGAAAACAGGCCTGTCTTCGGGTCCAACGCCCCCCCCATGCACATAGAACCAAGTTCTGCACCTGGGGGGGCCAGCTCCTAGTAACCGGAGTGACCCCTGCATCCTCCATCTCTTGCTCAGACTTATCCCACTTAGGCATTCCCACCGCGTAGCCACCTTGACCCAGCCTATGGAACTGCGTCTTTTTTGCGGCATTGGCCTTGTTTTTTATCGACCGTTCCTTAGATAATTCTGATTCCTTGAATTTCACGAAATCGGCCCAGTGTTCTCTTTGCTTCTCCAGTGTCCCCGTGAATTCTAGAGTCTTCCTTTCTGCAGCGAGGTAGTTGGCCCATACAGTCTTCTTGTGTGTGTTGAATGTAATTGCCATCTTCTTAAGAGCAGTGCCTTTGACTTTCTCCACATCAGCTTCAGTGAAATAATCTGGTAGGGTGAAATGTTCCATCAGAGATTCCCAAAGGGTTTTTTAGCTCTGTCGTCGACCCAAGTAACACCTGGAAGTTTAGTTTTTGGCTCTTTCCATTCTTGAATGGAGATTGGCAGTTGGTCCTTCACAAGAACTCCGCACTGATGAGTCCACTTGTTCGCAATGTTCTTACGCGTGAGGGGTTCGCCACTAGGTTTGACGGAGTCAATGTTGTACTTTACACCCTCCTTCAACTTTCTTCCCGGACCTTGCTTTGTCATGCTGTCTGTAGAAGAAGATTTGCTCGATCTGGAGGGCTGAAAGAAGAAAGATCAATTCGTCAATATATCTTCAAATAAAAAAACATGTGATGATCACCAGATGCTTGCTTATATAAATATACCTCGCCGGTAGTCTTTGTTATTTGAAGATCAGAATTGTCTGTGTCATCATAAACATTGTATGTGTCATCATAATCATATCATAGTTCATGACTTCATCAGCTCGGTCATCGAGATCGAATATCTTTTCATCACCCTCTCTGGTATTGTTTAGATATTGGGAGCCGTCATCTGCTTCATTCAGATCATCTAGCCTGCCATAGCTTTCTGTCGGTATTGTCCGCCATAGCTTTTACTGTCGGTATTGTCCGCCATAGCTTTTACCTAACTAATACAGAAGAAATATAAAACAATTTAATCTCAAATTACAATGCATGGATGCAATCAATAAGGAAAAACTGAATCATATAGTACATAATATATGCATCGTCTCGATTAAAATATAATCTCGAATACATCATCGTCTCGAATAATATATATAATCTCAAATACATTGTCTTGAATGTTATATATCGAATACATCACTGGCTAGGTACCTAATAAAGATCGAGTACTACAGAAGAATCTAGGCCACTCGTGGTTCCTGGGGCGCGGGCGGTGGACACCCAAAGAGAAGGAACCATGACAGGATCATATCTCCGGTCATCTCCCCAAAGAAACTGCCAAGTATTGGAGAACCTGACGTCCATAGCAGCCATGTAGCGACGGACGTGCTCGTCCTCCTTCCTGACACGGCGACGCACCACCTCCGGCAGGGCCGGCTCCCTCTGCACCGAATGTGGCCCACGCGAACGCCACCAAAGGATATCAGGGTCGATGACGAGACCTGAGGCCGGGTTCCTCACCAAGGGGCGCGCCCCTCCAGGTAGCACCTCCCAGTGCCAGCCCGGCGGAGCCCAGTCCCGGACATGGGTCCTCTTAAGCAGGACGTCGTCGCGAATGGGTCGACGGCGAGGATGTGGGCCGGGCATATCGTCGAGAACAAATACTATATGCCCGGCAAAAGTAACATTTTTTAAATGATTGGATTGTGATAACTAAAATTCTATATATATGCAAATTCTAACAATTTGACATTAATCTAATTCATCTAACTAAAACTAATTCTAAAATTTCTAACATTTTTGATTATATAACTGACATTTCTATAACATTTCTAATATTTATATAACTAAAAACAGAAAAATTGCTAACATTTCTATAAATATTTCTATAACTAAAAAACAGAAAAAATTTCTAACATTTCCATATAACTAACATTTCTAATATTTATATAACTAAAAAACAGAAAAAATTTCTAACATTTCTATATATATTTCTATAACTAAAAAACAGAAAAATTTCTATAACTAAAATTTATAACAAAAAAACTAATGTGTGTGTGTGTGTGTGTGGACATGGCGGCCGGGGCATGAGCTCACCGGCGAGGCGACGACGGGGCGGCGACAACGGGGCGACGAGATGGGGCGGCGACTACGGGGCGGGGCGCGGCGACGGGGACGGGGACGGCCGGGGCGGCGACAGGGACGGGGGCGACGACGAGGGGCGGCAACGCGTCGGGTGCGGCGACGGCGTCGATCGGGGCAGGCGGCGTGTCGTCGACGAAGAGGAAGAAACAGAGGAAAATTAATTTTTTTCAAGTGTTGTATATATAGGATGGACCTTTAGTACCGGTTTCTCTTTGCATCAGCAATGGCCCGACCTAGATCATCAGTGGGCTCATCTGATGCCGCTTCTTTAGCTTCTTCCCGCATTGCCGGCTCAGCTTCTCCCCCCATTGTTGTATCATCGTATTCATGGAACCCATGGCCAGGATAGCTGTCATCGTCCTCTTCTTCTTCATTGTCTTCCATCATAACCCCTCTTTCTCCGTGCTTGGTCCAAACATTATAGTGGGGCATGAAACCAGACTCAAATAGGTCGACGTGAATGGTTCTTGACGTAGAGTAATTGTGACCATTCTTACAGCCAGCACATGGACAAGGCATAAAACCATCCGCCCGCTTGTTTGCCTCAGCAGCAAGCAGAAAAGTATGCACGCCATTAATGATCTCGGGAGAGCATCGATCATCATACAACCATTGTCCGCTCATCTTCATTACACAACACTGAATAGACCAAATTAATACAAGTTCATACATAAAGTTCATATAGAACACTTAATTAAATGCAACTTACAAATAACTCTCTAGGTAAAGAATTTAAATGCAACAACAAATGCGATCAAGATCGCAACTAAGGTAACAATTGATCCAACAGTATAATGATACCAAGCCACACTATCAATGGTATATTTTCTAATCTTTCTAATCTTCAACCGCATTTTCTCCATCTTGATCTTGTGATCATCAACGACATCGGAAACATGCAACTCCAATTCCATCTTCTTCCCCTCAATTATTTTCAATTTTTCTTTCAAATACTCGTTTTCTCTTTCAACTAAATTTAACCTCTTGATAATAGGGTTGGTTGGAATTTCCGGTTCACATACCTCCTAGATAAAAATATCTATGTCAACTTGATGGGCATAATTTGTCATAAACACGAAATGCAACAACTAGTTTTAAAAGAGAATATACCACATCCAAATCACAACAAGGACGAGGGCCGACGGGGACGGATATCAAAACCATGGCACTATGTATAACAAACAACATACGGGTAAGATAATTATACGAGTAACTATATATCCAAATCACACAAACATCAATTTGGTAATGTAAAACATTCATGAACAAGAGCCTCACCACAAGGTGGTGCTGGCAACGGGACGGTGCGGGTGATCGACGGTGGTTACGACGAAGATTTAGAAGGCACTAAGTAAACCACACCTACATATGCAAACTAAGTGTTATTTTTGACCTCAGATTGCATATGAATAAAATACTAGCACATATAATTCCTCCCAAATTACTAAACTCACAAATTAATCACTATACAAAGCATTGCAAGAGCTAATCTAGCAATGAGAGATGAAAGGACAAAGTTGCTAACCTTTGTGATCATTTGAATGGATGGGGGCCTTCAAATCTTGACAATTTATGGGCAAATGTGTGATGAGCTCGAGAAAGAGAGGGGAAGAACAGAGGAGGAGAGGGGAAAGGGGAAGAATAGAGCGAGCTCGAGTGGACGAAGGGTTTATGTACGATGACCTTTAGTACCGGTTCGTGGCACAAACCGGTACTAAAGGTGCTGGAGGGGCCCCAGACCGACAACATCCTGCCACCACCCTCTTTAGTACTAGTTCATGGCAAGTACCGGTGCTAAAGTTTCGCTACGAACCGGTACTAATGAGGGCGGCCGGCTAGCCGTTGGAACCGGCACTAATGGACACATTAGTTCCGGCTCAAAATCAAACCGGCACTAATGTGCTTCACATTTGACCCTTTTTCTACTAGCGGAGCACCGTTGGTGTATAGTACGCCTATGGCTTAAGCGAGAAGGTGCGTCAGCTATAGTCCACAGCCGGCGTGTCAGGCACACTAGCTGACTCCCATTACTAGAGAAAAGCTTACCAGTAGTGCTAGTATTTGTGCTACCAGTAGTGCGGGCACCAACGCTACTGCTACGGCGCTACAGCTATTTTGTAGCAGTAGCGTGTTTCTAGACCAGCGCTACTAGTAAGTTCAAGTACTAGTAGCACGTTTTTAGGCCAGCGCTACTGCTAACATTTATGTTTTTTTAGTATTTTGGCGCTGTACATGTTTAAACAGATATATATTTTATACAATAACAACTCATCATGAACTAGTCTATTTAAATAGCATATTCATTACCACTAGTCATCACCACGAAACAATGTTCGTCAATGAGACATCATATATATAACAAGTTGGTCACTAGTCATAATCACAACTCCTCATCCTCCTAATCAACTCTAACACATTGTAGCACATAATAACACATTCTACCTAGGACCTACTCCTCTCATAGGACCTACTCTACCATTTCTTAGGTAAAATATCATAAAACAAGATAGGCATTGACTCTTCACTAAGTAATCTGGACTCTCCATAATGAAGAACGGAGATCATCCTGTCTCCAAGTCTTGGCCTACGCACAATGTTGCTTCAAAGTAGCTCTCTATGATGGTAGAAACATTTTTTCCAATCATTTATTATCATGGCTTCCTCGCTTTTAGAAATCTGGTATGGACAGGAGTGATGTGGATACTGCGGCTGACCTGACCGTGGTGGCCTTAAGCTCATAACATCAACGCGACCTCTTGGCAACATCAGATGAGGCACACAATCCATCGGGATTTTCTATTCAAAAACATAGTAATAACTTTGTAGTTAGTAATGTAGTTTAGTTTTAGAAATATTTATGCAAAAGATGCACGGATGTTGTAATAGTAGAAAATCTTACCATGCTATCTCCATTGATGTTACCATAGCACACTGCATGCACTAGTGGCACATATTGACCATAATTTTGAGGAATTCTACAATAGCTATTGTAATTCTCAAGATCAGTCAAAAATGCGATTAGACCATCTTTCTCCTTATAAGTTAATTGTGCTTCATCATTGTAATAGTAGGTTCTGTCTACCATCTTCCGTACATTTTTTGAAGAATGAAAATAAGCTCTCAATGGAAATACGCTGTCAAATATTTTGAAATAAACAATATAAATTACTTAGTAAATATGTTTAAGAAACTCACACAGCGGTAGAACTGGAGGCGTGTCAACAAGGACCCAAATGGTCATATCATTTTCGTCAATGTCAGGATCACCAAGATCGAAGGTGAGAAGCATAACCTCATGAAAATCATACACCTTGGAAAGGGCTTCCCAATTAGGGCAACCAAAATTGGATGAGTTCACAGAATTGTATAGTTTTACAGCAAAATCATAACCATGATGGGTCCTTAGTTGAATTATCTTTGTCTCCATGCTTTCATGATCTTCAAAACCCATCTTCTCCAAGACATAGCGTCTTGCATGGCATGGGATAAGCTAGTCGAATTGTAAAAGACGGAAATTACACATTGAAGAAGCAGAGAAGTCATGCAAAAATAACAAAAAACACTTGTCCTTGTTGCGTACCGTATCAACATCGAAGGTCTCTTGGAGCTTGATGCTAAAGCGCCAACCTTCTACCAGGTGAGGCATGTCGCAGAGACCGCGCTCATCTTCGCAGTAATCGCACATAGCGAATTGATAACCCGCAAGTATACGGGATAGTTGTTGTCACGACCGGTTTTCCAGGTATTAATTTCCAGAAAATGGCCGTTGTGCTCACCAGCCCCAGGATTACTGTTAGCTGATGAGGCACCAACTTGATACAGAAATTCCAAGCAAAATACAAAATATGTAGTACAAGACCATTCTGTCCTATGAGTACAACAAATGGTTTCTAGTGTTTGGTGGCGGAAGCGGTTGTGGATCATCAGCGTCTATGGGACTCCATTTCTCATAGGAACAGCTGACCATGTTAACTCCTATCTTCACGAGGTTGCTATCACCATTGCTTAGGTTCCGGGGCTGTCGTCGCAACGCTCCTCTCCATGCAAGAAAATCTGGCCAAGACAATAGCCAGGGACAAGCCAGTGAGTACTTTGAATGTACTCGCAAACATTATGAACACGGGAATAATATAAATGATAAACATGCACTGAAATATTCTATGATCACATCGCCAATCAAAAATAAATCTCTGATTTATGCAAGCAGGTTATTATATGTAAAATGGATATGCAATAATGGGGTGGAAATAAAATGCCACAGTCGGGCGTCTGTGCGACACCACATAAAGGGCTTATAAAGTATCTAAATAACAAGCATGCCACAGTTGGGCGTCTCAGCGACATCACATAAAGGGCTTATAAAGTAAATAAATAACAAGCAATGCCACAGTCGGGCGTCTCAGCGACACCAGATAAAGGACTCATAAAGTAAATAATCACAATGAATATCCAGGAGGTAGAACCGTCCTAGGGATACTCAATACTTCAAATAATATAAAGGGGTTAGTCCATAATAATAATAATAATAATAATAATAATAATAATAATAATAATAATAATAATAAGTCACACGTCATGATTCCAAGTTCTGGTTTAGTAGTTCTCCTCCGAAGACCGACACTAAGACCAACACTTGACCCGACCCAGACTGTCGTCCTTAACCATGGACATGGCTATTCGAATAGATATTATCTCTGCAGAGGGTGTACTCTTTACCCACTAGTAACGGATTCCTTTAGTCCATCGGGACTAATTCCGTCTACGGTCTTTTAATTGAACACACACCTGACTTGCACACACCAGCTTAACTTACTGGTGTCTGGAATCACCCACGACACCCGTCAAGTAAAACTCTAAGTGGGGAGGCTACAACCTCGCGTAGCATGGGATCAAATTTATGACGCGCGCTCTAAGGGGTGCCCCCCTCTCGGTCCCAACCAGAAACACCCTTGCCCCCGGACCAGGTGGCCTACCTACCGGATGCAGCCGGTATCTTCCACCATGGCCTCTCTATACGGTGTGTGCCAAGAAAGGGGTTGACAACTTACTGAACCGCACTCTACCTGCGGCAGAGCAAGTGGTAGTACGAAAACAAGCATGGGGTTGCTGGAACAAGACTCGATCTACGGTCGACTCAGGAGGTTTATAAATTCCCTGCACGATATGTGTAACAAAATATTTAAACCAAGCAAATCACCGCTCATCATACCCTACTATGCCATACCGGACATAGCCATCCCGACGGAGACCGGCAACAAGCTCACACCTACCCAAGGCAGAGGCTTTCCCGGATTCTTTTCCGGCATACATGCAAGGCACATGAGGATGATTACCACCACAAGTATATTCATTCCCAACAGCAATGAAATCACAAATATGCATTCATGCAAATGATCGCGTCACCACATAAAATGACGTGTTCTCCATATTAGGGCGGTGTTATAATCGTGTCAACCAACACACATAAATATTATGCCAGGGTTCAGAATGCTTGCCTTCAAGTTGTGTAGAGGCAGGGTGCATCCTAAAACTTTTGAAAGTTTTCTTCTCTCTCTCCAAAATCCTATTTTAAATAAACTAGCGGAGTGACCCGCGCATTCGCGCGGCTAGATTTATAACACATTGTTATATAAATTATTTTATATTCTGATACATATTTCAGTACAACTCTAGCAATATTTTACTTGAGCAATTCACATATCTTAATCTTCAGTGGCCTATTGTGACTGCCTATTTTCCTTGATATCGTACATATGGTCTAAATTGTTACGAATTATTCAGAGAGTGTAGAAACTGACCTAAATATAATTCAAAGAAAAGTACTAATCTATCATGACATATTTTGAGCAGCAACTCAATTTGATTAATATTTTGTCCTCAAAAGTTTAACTTTTTTGTTCCCTCCATTCCATAACACTATTTCTTGGTAGTTACTTCTGATATATTAATGAAAGAAGTTAAGACATTTTAATTCAAATCTATAGGAAAATACTCCCTCCACGTGCTGATTGTAGGATAGTACAACGTCTAGCATCCAGTCGATTCCACATTACTTTCATAGCTTGTCCTTTTACATTTGTGCATATGAAGTTCGCGTTATGTTGTTGTATGAACTATTAAAACTAATTATTAAGTAGCTTCCAAATATTCTGTAGCTTCCTACATGCCATACAATTTCATGCATACAAAGCACATTAACATCGGCCCACAATTAGTATTACATGATGTCGTACATGTCGTGCCAGCTATCATTATGCATGTATATATATACTCATGTAGATACATATAATTCATAGTCCATATTTTCCTTCAACAGAAATGGATCTGTAACACCTTCATGACAATGCATATATTTTCTTCTTCTATGTTTATCACCTCTTTGGCCCTTATAGTTGACATTTCTATAGCCTCTACATATTGTGTGTTCGTGAATACCAATCCGTTAATATATTTCTATTTCCTTTTCTTCGAACGTGTATATTTATGTTTCTTATTCATAATTTCCTATAGAAACATCGGTATTCTTTTTCCTGCTAATATTTGTTTGTCTGCATAGTTTATTTCAACTAATTAAGCTATTTAAGTCTCTTCGTGATGATGTTTCATACGTCTGTATTGTTTGTACATAAACTTATTATTATTATTATTATTATTATTATTATTTACATTTCCTACTTCTAGTATTTCTTAGCCACTTAGCATTTTTCCTTTGCACAATTTATTCCTAATTTAATTACCTTCATTTTTTGGTCATGCTAATATATTCTATAGTTTATACCTGTATCTTGACTATTCTTCCAAATTTTATATAAAAATAATATATAACTCTCTTTCATGTTTCCTTTGTAGAGACGGTAGCAGCCATGTGGTAATTTTTATTATTCTCTGCGTTCTTAAATATTAGTCTTTTTAGAGATTTCAACAAAGATTACACACTGTTATATATAGACGTATTTTAGAGTGTAGATTCACTCATTTTGCTTCGTACATAGTCCGTATTAAATTCTGTAAAAAGACACATATTTAGAAACAGAGGAAGTAAATATAATATTCATGCATATACCACCACGTTGGTGTCTCTTTGAGTCTGTCATGGATCGAGCTTATTAAAGGCAGGAAAGACATATAAATTACTTGGTGACAAAAGAATGATGTCATGCATGCAATTGACATGCGACTTGGACGGCTAGCCGAATTGAGCCTACTCTATGGTCATTGACTCGGAGTCAAACATATATACATATAGGTATGTTTTTTTTGTGAGGGTACGTATAGGTATGTTAACTATTCAATCTCTTTTTTTCCTTCTACTATTCTTTTGAAATATTTCCTTTTTATTGTATTAGGGATCTCTCACACACGTTTGGACTTCTCTATAGGATAAGATTTGTGCTAGACTTGTACGTGAAAATATTACGTAACATGACCGCTTAATTAGGTACTGTTTTTTTTTGCTATATGATATATCTTAGTGGGATACGGATTGTCCTTTTATAATTCCTAGCCATGTGCGTGTCCTGGGAGTACACGGCTGGTCGTTTTTTTTCTTTTTGAATTCCAGGGCTTGTCTTTTTCTTAATAAAGGAACGTACGGTGCACTTACTCCCCGTAAATTATCTTTCTTTTCCTTGTAAAGTTGAACTGCTCCGTTTACATCTTCTGTCCATCATCACGTTGGCTTCGGTTGAAGAAAAAGCTATTTACACGTGACATGTCTAATTGTTTGTACGTAGTGATATTTGCATGTAACGCTTACATCTTTAAATCTCAGCCCTCAATATATGAAATTAATGGTCAAGATAATTTAATCTGTGTGGATGAACGTAATGGCTTGTTTGCCTCTTATTTTAATTATATAATAGATTTGAATTAACACACATTTTCAAAACAGTACAAAAAAGTTGTTTGAAATTTTTTGAAATAAATATGAAAATAAACTAGACAATATTTGTGAAACAATAGAAAAAGAATCAAGTCGTTTGGGTTTATATTTAAAAAGTTATAGCCAGTCAAAGTTTCAGTCAAACTCTGTTTTTAAAATAAAACAGAAAAGAGAACGTTTCGATGAGAATACGCTTTCTTAGCAGGGGAGACGTACTTTTGGCTGTTTGCGTTTTCACTTAAAACACGCGGGCGGGGCTGGGTCGCTCACAGTGGGTTCAGGGGGCCCACTGGTCAGGTTTGACCAGTCGCCCCCGCCTCCTTCTACCTCTGGCCGAACAGAGGTGAGGCTCTGGCGATCAACGCCGGTGAACGGTGGCTTCCCGCGGGCTTCGGAGGGTCGGGATGGATCCGCCACCCCAGGGTGGTCCTCCCGGTGGTCGCTAGGGTGGTGGGGGCGAAGGGAGTCGCCGGCGGTGAGCCCTGCGGCGGAGGAAGCTTCGGGTGGGTTTGGGGTTCTGGGATGCCGTGGCTCTCGACCGTGTTTGAGATGCTGGGCAGCTCCGCAGGGTCAAGGGGAGTCGAGCGGTGGTGTTGGAAGGGTGGGGGAGGCTCTGCTGGCGATGCACGACACTGGAGCGCAACGGCGGCCGAGCTGGCCGGAGACGAGGAAGATGGCCTCCCGTCGTCGATTGCGGGTTGTAGGAGTACCAGTGGGATGGTCTGAGGCTCCCTGAAGGCTTGGATGAGCTCGGGGGGCCCCTTATATAGCGTAGCCATGGCTGTTCCGTGGCCATGGATAAGGTCGCCGGTGAACCGCCGCTCTGTAGCGGTCAGGGCGACGTGGTGGAGGCTAGCGGGCTCAGTGCGCGCGCGTGCAAAACGTGCGCTCTGGGCGTGCCCAGAGCGTGCACGCCAAGCGTTCGGCGAAATGCCAGAGCATGCTAGGCGGCTTGGGTGGAGCTGGGGATTAGCAGGTCTAGGCTAGGGTCCCCTAGGAGATTAGTGGACATGTTGGTTTGCCCAGAGGTGCAAGGTCACAGTGCAAAGACAAAAATCATGTCAAAACTGGCCATGCACACCAGGTGTTTGACAAAATGCTAATGCCATCTAGGAAACTCTTGGAGTGGCCAAATCTTCCATATTGGGGTCTCTTTAGATGCATCAGAGGGTGGTAAGGTTTGTTTGCCAAATTTAAAAACTTGTTTGTGTAGGTTTTGCAAAACTCCAGTTCTGGACAGAAGGAAAAGGGCATGATTTCATGAACCAAAAGTGCTCCAATGAGTCCAACCTCCTAGACTTAAGGGTTTGGTATGGTGTACTACAAGCAGGAGAAAGCTCATGGTCACTAGAGCAAAATTTAATACGGATGCAGTACAAATCATCAAGTTGGACTAGAATGAAAAAGAGGATGATTCACTCAAATTTTTCAAAGAACATCGATGTGTTTTTGCACAAAGTGGAATAATATGCTCCTACTGTCCTCCCCTAATTTTGGTAGAAGTGTTAAAGAAATATTTAAATAGGTTGTAGTGTAAAATTGCCCACTGGGCCAGATTTGAAAATTTTGATGTAGAACCCAAAATATCCAATGAATGAAATATCTATTTGCATAAGAGTGGTTCAGAACATCACATGACATCTCCAAATTTTGGTGGAATTTTTAAATAAATTCATCAAAGGGTTGCAGTGCAAATGGAACCCTAAAACTTATGAAAAACTAACTTAAAGAAATAAAGCTCAGGAAAATAAATAATTATATAGATAATCCCACTGATACAAGAATTGTTTTATTTGAGAGGGTAAATAAGTTCAACAATGATTGAAAAGTTTTCACTTGGGGTAAAAACTCCATAATAACAAAGAAAAGAATGGTTCTGAAATCCAAAAGGAAATCCAGAAAATAGAAGTTTAAGTTTCCTAGCAAAATTTTAATTAATAAAACAAGATTAAAATTTTAGGGTGTCACAACACTACCCCCCTTAAGAAAATCTCGTCCTCGAGATTTATTAAGAGTTGTTTTTGAAAATACCATTCCTGCTAGTTGAAACCAAAAGGTTTATTCATAGCACAAACTTGCGTCGTCGAGGTTGGTCTTTGGTAGCTACGCTTGGGACTAAAAATACAACCGTACACTAATATACTCATGCATGGATGCACAATCAAACAATATTTAATAATGGCGGTACAGGATCACACAGTTGCAAGACGAGGACATACTAAGACTCGGTACTACTCGAGCGACTCTAGTCTACCTCGTTAATATCTAATCGGGCTTGTCTCGTGGACGTCGAGGTTTCTCCACGGTTCTCACCGTTAGGATTAGCTGGAGGGGGTTGAGGGACTGCAGTGTCTGGGTAGCGATGATGACCATCTTGGGGATTGTTGGCCACAATCCCGCTGGAGTGTGTTCCCAAAAGGCGACGAAGCACTTCTGGGGTCATCAAGGTATTATGGTCAATGACTGGGGCAGACCTCAAAGACTTGATCGGTTGTCCAAACAGCATGACTGCGTTGTCGGTGCTGGGCTCATCTTCTCCTCTTACCGGGGCTCGGCGGATCAGCTCTCCACGAGCTGCGATCAGATCAAGAGTGATTTGATCGAACAGATCCTCTAGTGCACTTACATAGCGCACCAGATGCAACAACGCAGGATCCGTCTCGTGATCTCCGTTGGCAACTTGGGGTGGTCTACCATACCCTTCACGACTGGGGTAGTAGTAGAATGAGCGACAGTTAACTCTGGGCGACAAATGCCTGAGTTGAACTATAGCCTCTCGCGCGGCTAGTTGGATGGCTTGTGGCTCAAAGGAAGTTGTCCTTCCGGTGAACCTGTTGGGGCGTTCCGGCGACAGACCCCTACCATAGATGTGCACGGTGGCCCAGAATTGACGGCTTTCACCGCCCATGGGTCCTTGGTACACAACACATTCCGGAGGCTCCTCTAACGCAAAGGCACGGCGGGTGAGGTTTGCGAGCATGGTCACAAAACCTCCAACGTTGGTTGCTGTGGTCTCATTGTGCACGACGGGGCCAGGCATTATGGCTTGGTTTGAGGAAGAGGCTGGGATGTGTTGTGTTTGAAGCTAGCGTGCCCTTTTTATAGAAAAAGGGGATGGAGTCTTCCTTCGCACGCTTGCGAATGACACAATTTAGGTGTCGGTCACTGGCGCGTGATTGACAGGCTAGGTTGATAGGTTGGGCACCGACTGCCAAAAGTGTCGGGGTCACTGTGTGGCTATCTTATGAGAGAAGCTTGGCCGGGGTTAGGTTAAGATCTGGTGGGGTTGGTTAACCTAGGTTTATTGACCTGGCTAAGATAGGATTAACCAATGATCAGCCTGGCTCTGATACCAAGTTTGTCACGACCGGTTTTCCGGGTATTAATTTCCAGAAAATGGCCGTTGTGCTCACCAGCCCCAGGATTACTGTTAGCTGATGAGGCACCAACTTGATACAGAAATTCCAAGCAAAATACAAAATATGTAGTACAAGACCATTCTGGCCTATGAGTACAACAAATGGTTTCTAGTGTTTGGTGGCGGAAGCGGTTGTGGATCATTAGTGTCTATGGGACTCCATTTCCCACAGGAACAGCTGACCAGGTTAACTCCTATCTTCACGAGGTTGCTATCACCATTGCTTAGGTTCCGGGGCTGTCGTCGCAACGCTCCTCTCCATGCAAGAAAATCTCGCCAAGACAATAGTCAGGGACAAGCCAGTGAGTACTTTGAATGTACTCGCAAACATTATGAACACGGGAATACTATAAATGATAAACATGCACTGAAATATTCTATGATCACATCGTCAGTCAAAAATAAATCTCTGATTTATGCAAGCAGGTTATTATATGTAACATGGATATGCAATAATGGGGTGGAAATAAAATGCCACAGTCGGGCGTCTGTGCGACACCACATAAAGGGCTTATAAAGTATCTAAATAACAAGCATGCCACAGTCGGGCGTCTCAGCGACACCACATAAAGGGCTTATAAAGTAAATAAATAACAAGCAATGCCATAGTGGGGCGTCTCAGCGACACCACATAAAGGGCTCATAAAGTAAATAATCACAATGAATATCCAGGAGGTAGAACCGTCCCAGGAATACTCAATACTTCAAATAATATAAAGGGGTTAGTCCATAATAATAATAATAATCATCATCATAAGTCACACGTCATTATTCCAAGTTCTGGTTTAGTAGTTCTCCTCCGAAGACCAACACTAAGACCGACACTTGACCCGACCCAGACTGTCGTCCTTAACCATGGACACGGCTATTCGAATAGATATTATCTCTGCAGAGGGTGTACTCTTTACCCACTAGTAACGGATTCCTTTAGTCCATCGGGACTAATTCCGTCTACGGTCTTTTAATTGAACACACACCTGACTTGCACACACAAGCTTAACTTACCGGTGTCTGGAATCACCCACGACACCTGTCAAGTAAAACTCTAAGTGGGGAGGCTACAACCTCGCGCAGCATGGGATCAAATTTATGACGCGCGCTCTAAGGGGTGCCCCCCTCTCGGTCCCAACCGGAAACACCCATGCCCCCGGACCAGGTGGCCTGCCTAACGGATGCATCCGGTATCTTCCACCATGGCCTCTCTGTACGGTGTGTGCCAAGAAAGGGGTTGACAACTTACTGAACCACACTCTACCTACGGTAGAGCAAGTGGTAGTACGAAAACAAGCATGGGGGTTGCTGGAACAAGACTCGATCTATGGTCGACTCAGGAGGTTTATAAATTCCCTGCACGATATGTGTAACAAAATATTTCAACCAACCAAAGCACCGCTCATCATACCCTACTATGCCATACCGGACATAGCCATCCCGACGGAGACCAGCGACAAGCTCACACCTTCCCAAGGCAGAGGCTTTCCCGGATTCTTTTCCGGCATGCATGCAAGGCACATGAGGATGATTACCACCACAAGTATATTCATTCCCAACAGCAATGAAATCACAAATATGCATTCATGCAAATGATCGTGTCACCACATAAAATGACGCGTTCTCCGTATTAGGGCGGTGTTATAATCGTGTCAACCAACACACATAAATATTATGCCAGGGTTCAGAATGCTTGCCTTCAAGTTGTGTAGAGGCAGGGTGCATCCTAAAACTTTTGAAAGTTTTCTTCTCTCTCTCCAAAATCCTATTTTAAATAAATTTGAATTAACACACATTTTCAAAACAGTACAAAAAAGTTGTTTGAATTTTTTTGAAATAAATATGAAAATAAACTAGACAATATTTTCGAAACAACAGAAAAAGAATCAAGTCGTTTGGGTTTATATTTAAAAAGTTATAGCCGGTCAAAGTTTCAGTCAAACTCTGTTTTTAAAATAAAAAAGAAAAGAGAACGTTTCGATGAGAATACGCTTTCTTAGCAGGGGAGAAGTACTTTTGGCTGTTTGCGTTTTCACTTAAAACACGCGAGCGGGGCTGGGTCGCTAACAATGGGTCCAGGGGGCCCACTGGTCAGGTTTTACTAGTCGCCCCCGCCTCCTTCTTCCTCTGGCCGAACAGAGGTGAGGCTCCGGCGATCAACACCGGCGAACGGTGGCTTCCCGCGGGCTCAGGAGAGTCGGGATGGATCCGCCACCCCGGGGCGGTCCTCCCGGTGGTCGCTAGGGTGGTGGGGGCGAATGGAGTCTCCGGCGGTGAGCCCCGCGGCGGAGGAAGCTTCGGGTGGGTTTGGGGCTCTGGGATGCCGTGGCTCCCGGCCGTGTTTGAGATGTTGGGCAGCTCCGCAGGGTCAAGGGGAGTCGAGTGGTGGTGTTGGAAGGGTGGGGGAGGCTCTGATGGCGATGCATGTCACTAGAGCGCAACGGCGGCCGAGCTGGCCGGAGACGAGGAAGATGGCCTCCCGTCGTTGATTGCAGGTTGTAGGAGTACCAGTGGGATGGTCTGAGGCTGCCTGAAGGCTTGGATGAGCTCGGGGGGGGCCTTATACAGCGTAGCCATGGCAGTTCCGCGGCCGTGCATAAGGTCGCCGGTGAACCGCCGCTCTGTAGCGGTCAGAGCGACGTGGTGGAGGCTAGCGGGGTCGGGAGGGCGAGCGGATGAGGATGGACTGCTCACGAGGGCAGCTGGCGAGCAGAGGAGGCTCGGGCGGCGCCGTCCATGGCAGAGGTTGCTATGGCCGCCCGCTAGCCGCCGTGGGCGACCTGACGGCGGAGCTGTGGAGCTCCAGGGGCAGTTCTGCGACGCTGGAGGGATCGGGGGCATTGACTGGGAGAGGGGAATGGCCAGAACAAGCGCGAGGCGTCGGCAGTGGGACGCGGCGGCTCGTTGCGCGCGCGTGCAAAACGTGCGCTCTGGGCGCGCCCATAGCATGCACGCCAAGCGTTCGGCGAAATGCCAGAGCATGCTAGGTGGCTTGGGTGGAGCTGGGGATTAGCAGGTCGAGGCTAGGGTCCCCTAGGAGATTAGTGGACATGTTGGTTTGCCCAGAGGTGCAAGGTCACAGTGCAAAGACAAAAATCATGTCAAAACTGGCCATGCACACCAGGTGTTTGACAAAATGCTAATGGCATCTAGGCAACTCTTGGAGTGGCCAAATCTTCCATATTGGAGTCTGTTTAGATGCATAAGAGGGTGGTAAGGTTTGTTTGCCAAATTTAAAAACTTGTTAGTGTAGGTTTTGCAAAACTCCAGTTTTGGACAGAAGGAAAAGGGCATAATTTCATGAACCAAAAGTGCTCCAATGAGTCCAACCTCCTGGACTTAAGGGTTTGGTATGGTGTACTACAAGCAGGAGAAAGGTCATGGTCACTAGAGCAAAATTTAATAGGGATGCAGTACAAATCATCAAGTTGGACCAGAATGAGAAAGAGGATGATTCACTCAAATTTTTCAAAGAACATCAATGGGTTCTTGCACAAAGTGGAATAATATGATCCTACTATCCTCCCCTAATTTTGGTAGAAGTGTTAAAGAAATATTTAAATAGGTTGTAGTGTAAAATTGCCCACTTGGCCAGATTTGAAAATTTTGATGTAGAACCCAAAATATCCAATGAATGAAATATCTATTTGCATAAGAGTGGTTTAGAAACATCACATGACATCTTCAAATTTTGGTGTAATTTTTAAATAAATTCATAAAAGGGGTGCAGTCCAAATGGAACCCTAAAACTTATGAAAAACTAATTTAAAGAAATAAAGCTCAGGAAAAATAATAATTATATAGATAATCCCACTGATACAAGAATTGTTTTATTTGAGAGGGTAAATAAGTCCAACAATGATTGAAAAGTTTTCACTTGGGGTAAAAACTCCATAATAACAAAGAAAAGAATGGTTCTGAAATCCAAAAGGAAATCCAGAAAACAAGAATAAAATTTTGGGGTCTCGAGTTGTAGCCTCTTTCGATAAGAGTGTCGAACCCAACGAGGAGCTAAATGTAGAATAAATATTCCCTCAAGTTCTATCGACCACCGATACAACTCTACGCACGCTTGACGTTCGCTTTACCTAGAACAAGTATGAAACTAGAAGTACTTTGTAGGTGTGATAGGATAGGTTTGCAAGATAATAAAGGACACGTAAATAAAAAGTAGGGGCTGTTTAGATAAAGATGCAATAAAGTAAATATAGCGAGTGTGGAAAAGTGGTGGTAGGAGTTGTGAAATTGTCCCTAAGCAATTGACTACGTTACTAGACCAGTAATCACTATTGCAATTCTATTCGAGGGAGAGGCATAAGCTAACATACTTTCTCTACTTGGATCATATGCACTTATGATTGGAACTCTAGAAAGCATCCGCAAATACTAAAGATTCATTAAGGTAAAACCCAACCATAGTATTAAAGTATCAAGTCCCCTTTATCCCATACGCAACAATCCCCTTACTCAGGTTTGTGTTTCAGTCACTCACGCAACCCACTATAAGCGAGTCATGAACGCATTAAAACACCCTACAGCAGGAATCCCTCACGCTTGCGCGACACGGAGGGCACCATAGGACAGCACCAATAATAAAACATGCAACTCAAACCAATCATAGCAATTCATCAATCACCGATAGGACAACAAAAATCTACTCAGACATCATAGGATGGCAACACATCATTGGAAAATAAGATGAAGCATAAAGAACCATGTTCAAGTAGAGGGTACAGCAGGTTGCGAGAGCGTGGACCCTGGATATAGATGGGGGAAGGTGATGGAGATGTTGGTGAAGATGATGGAGGTGTTGGTGAAGATCGCGGTGATGATGATGGCCCCCGGCGGCGTTCCGGCGCCACTGGAAGCAAGGGGGAGAGAGGCCCCCTTCTTCTTCTTCTTCCTTGACCTCCTCCCTAGATGGGAGAAGGGTTTCCCCTCTGGTCCTTGGCTCCCATGGCGTGGGAGGGTCGAGAGCCCCTCCGACATTGGATCTATCTCTCTGTTTCTGCGTTCTGGAATTCTGCCCTGGCACCGTTTCCTTTATATCTGGAGATCTGTAACTCCGATTGGATTGAAAACTTCGCCCAGATCGTTTTCCAAAAATTAGCTTTCTTGCGGCGAAAGAAGGGCATCAACCGCCTTACGGGTGGCCCGCGAGATAGGGGGGCGCCCCCTAGAGTGGTGGCGTGGGCCACTCTCATGGCCACCTCGGGCATCGTTTCGCGTTGATTCTTCCTCCCAAAAATCACAAATATTCCAAAATAATTCTCCGTTCGTTTTTATCCTGTTTGGACTTCGTTTGATATTGGTTTTCTGCAAAACAAAAAATATGCAACAGACAGGAACTGGCACTGGGCACTGGATCAATTTGTTAGTCCCAAAAAATAGTATAACTTATCAGCATCGCCAAGCTTATTTCCTGCTCGTCCTCGAGTAGGTAAATGATTAAAAAGATATTTTTTGATGTGGAATGCTACCTAGCATAATCTTGATCATATGTCTAATCATGGCATGAATATTAAGACACGAGTGCTTCAAAGCAATAGTCTATCATTTGACATAAAAACGATAATACTTCGAGCGTACCAATAAAGCAATCATGTCTTCTTCAAAACAACATGGCCAAAGCAAGCTTATCCCTACAAAATCATATAGTTTGGCCATGCTTCATATTCGTCACACAAAATGCCCCCATCATGCACAACCCTGATGACAAGCCGAGAAATTGGTTCATACTTTTTAACGCGCTTCAGCTTTTTCAACCCTCACGCAATACATGAGCGCAAGCCATGGATATAGCACTATAAGTGGAATAGAATATAATGATGGAGGTTATGTGGAGAAGACAAAAAAGGAGAAAGTCTCACATCGACGCGGCTAATCAACGGGTTATGGAGATGCCCATCAATTGATGTCAATGCGAGGAGTAGGGATTGCCATGCAACGGATGCACTAAGAGCTATAAGTGTATGAAATCTGAACAAAAGAAACTAAGTGGGTGTGCATCCAACTTTCTTGCTCATGAAGACCTAGGGCATTTGAGTAAGCCCATCGTTGGAATATACAAGCCAAGTTCTATAATGAAAATTCCCACTAGTATATGAAAGTGACAATATAGGAGACTCTCTATATGAAGAACATGGTGCCACTCTGAAGCACAAGTGTGGAAAAGGATAGTAACATTGCCCATTTTTTCCTTTTTTGGGTGGGCTTCTTTGGCCCCCTTTTTTATTTAGGCTTCTTTGGCCTTTCCCCTTTTTATTTTTTTTCTTTTTTTTTTCTTTTTTTCATGGGGCAATGCTCTATAATGATGATCATCGCACTTTTATTTACTTACAACTCGATATTACAACTCGATACTAGAACAAAGATATGACTCTATATGAATGCTTCCGGCGGTGTACCAGGATGTGCAATTATCTAGCGTAGCAATGACATCAAAAAACAGACAAGCCATGAAAACATCATGCTAGCTATCTTACGATCATGCAAAGCAACATGACAATGAATGCTCAAGTCATGTATATGATGATGATGAAAGTTGCATGGCAATATATCTTGGAATGGCTATGGAAATGCCATGATAGGTAGGTATGGTGGCTGTTTTGAGGAAGATATAATGAGGCTTATGTGTGATAGAGCGTATCGTATCACGGGGTTTGGATCCACCGGCGAAGTTTGCACCAACTATTGAGGTGAGAAAGGGCAATGCACGGTACCGAAGAGGCTAGCAATGATGGAAAGGTAAAAGTGCGTATAATCCATGGACTCACATTAGTCATAAATAACTCATATACTTATTGCAAGAATTTATTAGCCCTCGAAGCAAAGTACTACTATGCATTCCCCTAGGGGGATAGATTGGTAGGAAAAGACCATCGCTCGTCCCCGACCGCCACTCATAAGGAAGACAATCAAAGAAACACCCCATGCTTCAAATTTGTCACACAACGGTTACCATACGTGCATGCTACGGGACTTGCAAACCTCAACACAAGTTTCTCTACAATCCACAACCACCCACTAGAATGACTCTAATATCACCATCTTTATATCGCAAAACTATTGCAAGGAATCAAACATATCATATTCAGCGATCTACAAGTTTATGTAGGATTTTATGACTAACCATGTGATTGACCAATTCCTGTCATCTCTCTAAATAGATATAAGTGAAGCAAGAGAGTGTAATTCTTTCTACAAAATATATGCCCACGCTCTAACAAATATAACTGAAGCAAAAGAGCATTCTACGAATGGCGGTTTTCTATGTGAAGAGAAACATGCAATCCAAACTTCAAATGGTATAAATGAAGCACATGAAGCATTCTATAAAGCCATACTCAAAAGATATAAGTGAAGTGCAAAGAGAATTCTATAAATAAACCAAGGACTATCTCATACCAGCATGGTGCATAAAAGAAATATGAAAACTAAATGCAAAAGATGCTCCAAGACTTGCACATGATGCATGAACGAAACGAATTCGAAAACATACCGATACTTGTTGAAGAAAGAGGGGATGCCTTCCGGGGCATCCCCAAGCTTAGACGCTTGAGTCTCCTTGAATATTTACTTGGAGTGCCTCGGGCATCTCCAAGCTTGAGCTCTTGCCTCTCTTCATTTTCCTCATATCGAGACATCCTCGATTAGACACTACATCCACACAAAACTTCAACAGAGAACTCGGTAAGATCCGTTAGTATAATAAAGCAAATCACCACTCTAAGTACTGTTGCAAACCAATTCATATTTTTTTTTGCATTGTGTCTACTGTAATATAGCTTTTCCATGGCTTAATCCACTAGTATAAATTGATAGATTCATCAAAACAAGCAAACTATGCATAAAAAACAGAATCTATCAAAAAGAGAACAGTCTGTAGCAATCTGAACATTCACCATACTTCTGGTACCCCAAACATTCTACCAAAATTATGAAACATAAAAAAGTTGGACAGCAAGACAGTGCAACAGGAATCAGAACTATTTGACATTTCAGTTAAAAATGTAAAATCCCGCACTACAGCCAAAGTTTCTGTCCTGCACCGTACAAACAAACAAGCATTGTAAACATCCTAAAGGCAGACCTTGGCACATTATTTTTATAATACAATGGAATTGTACAAGGGGATAATTATTTTTGATGAAAAGTTTATGTAATCAAGATTCACAAAGTTTCCGTGAGCATGAACAAAGTTCAAGGAGCTCTCCCACTTCAACAATGCTTGTCTTTCTCACTTTCACTTTCCTTTTTTGAAAAGTTTTCAGGTTCCCCTCTTTATTTTTTTTGTGTTTTTGAACTATATCAAAGCACTCAATAGAAATAAATGACTCTCTAAAACTTCCGGGTTGTCTCCCTGGCAGCGCTTTCTTTAAAGCCATTAAGCTAGGCATTTACTGCTCAAGTAATGAATCCACCCAGATCCCAAGGTATATCAAAGCCAATTTTAATTAACAATGATTTGTAATTTAATAGTGAGCACAAAGTAACATATATCATGCAACAACGCAGTGTAAATCTCTTCCTATGCATCAGCATGTCATAAAAGAACAATTCATGCACACATAGTAAAGGCCAATGCATAGTATAAACAGTTTCTTGCAATTCTATCATATTGGAAACATAAAGAGGCGGAGATAGAGTTCCTCTCTCATAATAATTGCAAGTAGGAGCAGCAAAAACAACAACAACAAAGCCTTTAGTCCCAAACAAGTTGGGGTAGGCTAGAGGTGAAACCCATAAGATCTCGCAACCAACTCATGGCTCTGGCAAATGGATAGCAAGCTTCCACGCACCCCTGTCCATAGCTAGCTCTTTGTCGATACTCCAACCCTTCACGTCTCTCTTAACGGACTCCTCCCATGTCAAAATCGGTCGACCCCGCCCTCTCTTGACATTCTCCGCACGCTTTAGCCGTCCTCTATGCACTGGAGCTTCTGGAGGCCTGCGTTGAATATGCCCAAACCATCTCAAACGATGTTGGACAAGCTTCTCCTCAATTGGTGCTACCCCAACTCTATCTCGTATATCATCATTCCGGACTCGATCCTTCCTCGTGTGGCCACACATCCATCTCAACATACGCATCTCCGCCACACCTAACTGTTGAACATGTCGCCTTTTAGTCGACCAACACTCCGCGCCATACAACATTGCGGGTCGAACCGCCGTCCTGTAGAACTTGCCTTTTAGCTTTTGTGGCACTCTCTTGTCACAAAGAATGCCAGAAGCTTGGCGCCACTTCATCCATCCAGCTTTGATTCGATGGTTCACATCTTCATCAATACCCCCATCCTCCTGCAACATTGACCCCAAATACCGAAAGGTGTCCTTCCGAGGTACCACCTGGCCATCAAGGCTAACCTCCTCCTCCTCACAGCTAGTAGTACTGAAACCGCACATCATGTACTCGGTTTTAGTTCTACTAAGCCTAAACCCTTTCGATTCCAAGGTTTGTCTCCATAACTCTAACTTCCTATTTACCCCCATCCGACTATCGTCAACTAGCACCACATCATCCGCAAAGAGCATACACCATGGGATATCTCCTTGTATACCCCTTGTGACCTCATCCATCACCAATGCAAAAAGATAAGGGCTCAAAGCTGACCCCTGATGCAGTCCTATCTTAATCGGGAAGTCATCGGTGTCGACATCACTTGTTTGAACACTTGTCACAACATTATTGTACATGTCCTTGATGAGGGTAACGTACTTTGCTGGGACTTTGTGTTTCTCCAAGGCCCACCACATGACATTCCGCGGTATCTTATCATAGGCCTTCTCCAAGTCAATGAACACCATATGCAAGTCCTTCTTATGATCCCTATATCTCTCCATAAGTTGTCGTACCAAGAAAATGGCTTCCATGGTCGACCTCCCAGGCATGAAACCAAACTGATTTTTGGTCACGCTTGTCATTCTTCTTAAGCGGTGCTCAATGGCTCTCTCCCATAGCTTCATTGTATGGCTCATCAGCTTAATTCCACGGTAATTAGTACAACTCTGAACATCCCCCTTGTTCTTGAAGATTGGTACTAATATACTCCGTCTCCATTCTTCTGGCATCTTGTTTGCCCGAAAAATGAGGTTGAAAAGCTTGGTTAGCCATACTATCGCTACGTCCCCGAGACCTTTCCACACCTCAATGGGGATACAATCAGGGCCCATCGCCTTGCCTCCTTTCATCCTTTTTAAAGCCTCCTTCACCTCAGACTCCTGGATGCGCCGCACAAAACGCATGCTGGTCTCATCAAAGGAGTCATTCAGTTCAATGGTAGAACTCTCATTCTCCCCATTGAACAGCTTGTCGAAGTACTCCCGCCATCTATGCTTAATCTCTTCGTCCTTCACCAAGAGTTGGCCTGCTCCGTCCTTGATGCATTTGACTTGGCCAATATCCCTCGTCTTCCTCTCCCGGATCTTAGCCATCTTATAGATGTCCCTTTCACCTTCCTTCGTGCCTAACCGTTGGTAGAGGTCCTCATATGACCGACCCCTTGCTTCACCAACAGCTCGCTTTGCGGCCTTCTTCGCCATCTTGTACTTCTCTATGTTGTCTGCACTCCTATCCAGGTATAGGCGTCTGAAGCAATCTTTCTTCTCTTTAAGCGCCTTCTGGACATCATCATTCCACCACCAGGTATCGTTATCTTCGCTTCTCCTTCCCCTGGACACTCCAAACTCCTCCGAGGCCACCTTACGAATGCAAGTCGCCATCTTCATCCACACATTGTCCGCATCCCCTCCTTCCTCCCAAGGGCCCTCCTTAAATACCCTCTCCTTGAACACCTGAGCTACCTCCCCCTTGAGCTTCCACCACTTCGTTCTAGCGACCTTGGCACGCTTATCCCGCTGGACACGAATCCGAAAGCGGAAGTCAGCAACCACCAGCTTATGCTGGGGTACAACACTCTCCCCAGGTATCACCTTACAGTCTAGGCACGCACGCCTATCTTCTCTTCTCAAGAGGATGAAATCAATCTGGCTAGAGTGTTGGCCACTACTAAAAGTCACCAGATGTGATTCTCTCTTTCTAAAGAGGGTGTTTGCTACAATCATGTTATAGGCTAGAGCAAAGCTTAAGACATCTTCTCCTTCTTGATTCCTGATGCCATAGCCAAAGCCCCCATGCGCCCCTTCAAAACCTGTGTTAGATGTACCCACGTGGCCATTGAGGTCTCCTCCTATGAAGAGCTTCTCACCAATCGATACACTCCTAACCATGTCTTCCAAGCCTTCCAGAACTCCCTCTTGGTGTTCTCATTGTGGCCTACTTGCGGGGCATATGCGCTGATAACATTGAGAACCAAGTCCTCAGCTACCAGCTTGACCAGGATAATCCGGTCCCCACGTCTCCTGACGTCTACCACTCCATACTTGAGGCTCTTGTTGATCAAGATGCCTACGCCATTTCTGTTTGCAGCCGTCCCCGTGTACCACAGCTTGAAGCCGGTATCCTCCACCTCCTTCGCCTTCTGTCCTCTCCATTTGGTTTCTTGGACGCAAAGGATATCAACACCTCTCCTCACTACTGCATCAACTAGCTCCCGAAGCTTCCCTGTCAGAGACCCTACGTTCCAGCTACCTAAGCGAATCCTCCTAGGCTCGGCTAGCTTCCTTACCCTTCGCACTCGTCGAGTCAAATGCGAAGACCCTTGCTCATTTTCCACTACATCCGGGCGCCGATGTAGCGCGCCACTAAGGATGCGACGACCCGATCCTCGCTCACTTGCCACCGTATCCGGATCAAGATACGGCGCACCACTTGGGGGGTGACGGCCCGGCCCTTGCCCATTTTCCACCACACCCGGGTTCCGATGTGGCGCGTCACTGAGAGGGTTACGCCCCAACGAAAATCTTTTGGGTTTCATCTCCATAAGAGTGGCTGAGTTTTTACGTTGGCTCGCCAAGCCTATCACAACCCTCCTCCTTTACCCGGGCTTGGGACGGCTATGTTGAGACAACATAGGCGGAGTTCATCAAAATCATCATGTGCAATGGTAAAAGGCAACCCATCAATATAATCCTTAATAAGCACAAACTTCTCTGATATAGTGTAGTTTGGAGAATTCAAAAAGATAATAGGACTATCATGCGTGGGTGCAATAGCAAAAATTTCATGTTTAACATAAGGAACTATAGCAAGTTCATCTCCATAAGCATAATTCATATTGGTATCTAGGCCACAAGCATAGCAAGCATCATCAAAAAGGGATATTTCAAAAAAATTCAAGGGATCATAGAAATCATCCTTCGGTAAGCACGAAGGGGAATTAAATAATGTATGAGTTGGAGGGTTACTCTCATTAGAAGGTAGGCATGGGTAGCTAATCCGCTCTTTCCTCCGTTTGTTCTTCGCTCTCCTCATCATCTTTTTCATCCAATGAGCTCACTATTTCATCAATTTCTTCTTCCATAGCTTCCTGCAAAATATTAGTCTCTTCTTGGACAGCGGAGAAGTCCTCAATATATGGTTTAACATAGGCATTAGAAGCATAATTATCATAACAACATTGAAATATGGAAAAAAAAAATCAGATTTGTAAAGAGTAGCATGATACTTTTCAATCAAAGAGGCAATCTCATAAGCACCTTTAAAAGCAAAAAATTCTTCAATTTGTTGAACATCATAGTAATTGTAAACACCCTTAGCATACGAAGATACTATTCCATTATCACTAAACAAGCATTGATGGGGTAGGTGTTTCTTAGGGTCTTCAGAACAACAAGTAAACTCATATATTTCACATAAATTCCGAGCATAACATTGCAAACGTTGAATTTGATCCCATAATAGTTTCCCTTTTTTAGATATACAGTGTCACACAAAACAAGCATGCTCATCTAAAGATTTTCCCTCAACTAAACTAGTGGGGGTTTCAGCACGAGCCAAAGGGATTGATGATGATCCAACTAAAAAACTTCAGGAGTGTGATAGATTTTGAGTGGTTCTTCAACCACTGGTTCAGTAGGTACAACTAATTTTTTTGGTATTTTGCGTTTCCTACCCATAGCTAAAGATAGAAAACAACTAAGAACAGCAAATAAAAATTACTTAGTGATAAAGCAAACAAGCACACACGAGAATATTCACCCCACGCTATGACTCCCCGGCAACGGTGCTAGAAAAAGGTCTTGATAACCCGCAAGTATACGGGATAGTTGTAGCCTCTTTCGATAAGTAAGAGTGTCGAACCCAACAAGGAGCTAAAGGTAGAATAAATATTCCCTCAAATTCTATCGACCACCGATACAACTCTACGCACGCTTGACGTTCGCTTTACCTAGAACAAGTATGAAACTAGAAGTACTTCGTAGGTGTGATAGGATAGGTTTGCAAGATAATAAAGGACACGTAAATAAAAAGTAGGGGATTTTTAGATAAATATGCAATAAAGTAAATATAGCGAGTGTGGAAAAGTGGTGGTAGGAGTTGTGAAATTTTCCCTAAGCAATTGACTATGTTACTAGACCGGTAATCACTATTGCAATTCTATTTGAGGGAGAGGCATAAGCTAACATACTTTCTCTACTTGGATCATATGCACTTATGATTGGAACTCTAGCAAGCATCCGAAACTATTAAAGATTCATTAAGGTAAAACCCAACCATAGTATTAAAGTATCAAGTCCCCTTTATCCCATACGCAAAAATCCCCTTACTCGGGTTTGTGTTTCAGTCACTCACGCAACCCACTATAAGCGAATCATGAACGCATTGCAACACCCTATAGCAGGAATCCCTCACGCTTGCGCGACATGGAGGGCACCATAGGAAAGCACCAATAATAAAACATGCAACTCAAACCAATCATAGCAATTCATCAATCACTGATAGGACAACGAAAATCTACTCAGACATCATAGGATGGCAACACATCATTGGAAAATAATATGAAGCATAAAGCACCATGTTCAAGTAGAGGGTACAATGGGTTGCGGGGAGAGTGAACCGCTGGATATAGATGGCGGAAGGTGATGGAGATGTTGGTGAAGATGATGGAGGTGTTGGTGAAGATCGCGGTGATGATTACGGCCCCCGACGGTGTTCCGGCGCCACCGGTAGCAAGAGGGAGAGAGCCCCCCTTCTTCTTCTTCTTCCTTGATCTCCTCCCTATATGGGAGAAGGGTTTCCCCTCTGGTCATTGGCTCCCATGTCGTGGGAGGGGCGAGAGCCCCTCCAAGATTGGATCTATCTCTCTGTTTCTGCGTTCTGGAATTCTGCCCTGGCACGGTTTCCTTTATATCTGGAGATCCGTAACTCTGATTGGATTGAAACCTTCGCCCAGATCGTTTTCCAAAAATTAGCTTTCTTGCGGCCAAAGAAGGGCATCAACCGCCTTACGGGTGGCCCACGAGATAGGGGGGCGCCCCCCTGGAGTGGTGGCGTGGGCCACTCTCGTGGCCACCTCGGGCACCGTTTTGCGTTGGTTCTTCCTCCCAAAAATCACAAATATTCCAAAATATTTCTCCATCCGTTTTTATCCCGTTTGGACTCTATTTGATATGGGTTTTCTGCGAAACAAAAAATATGCAACAGACAGGAACTGGCACTGGGCACTAGATCAATATGTTAGTCCGAAAAAATAGTATAAAAAGTTGCCAAAAGTATATAAAAGTTGTAGAATATTGGCATGGAACAATCAAAAATTGTAGATACGACAGAGACGTATCACGAATTCCCTTTCGTCGTCACACATTTCCTAATAGGTAATTAATAATCCATCATCGAATACATATATAGTAGTTTGTAGCAAAGATCATCATATAACAACTAAAACACCTAAAATTTGTAGTTTGTAGTAGTTTATAGCAAAGATCATCATATAATCCATCATGAATACATATATAGTAGTTTGTAGCACAAACCGCGCTCATCTTTTGCATTCAATAAGCAAATAACTAATAGGTAATTAATAATCCATCATCGAATACATGTATAGTAGTTTGTAGCAAAGATCATCATATAATATCACTAATACATCTCGAATAATAGCTCCTCTAGGTTTAGTGGGCCGCGCTGGACACCCAAAGAGAAGGAACCATGACCGGATCATAGCTCCGGTGAGATCCCCAAAGAATCTGCCAGGTATTGGAGAACCGGTCGTTCGCTAACGCAACCAAGTAGCGTTGGAAGTGCACGTTCTCCTCCGTGACAGGGTGTTGTACCACCTGCGCGGGGGACTCAAGCATCTCCACCGATGCAGGCCCACGTGACCGCCACCAAAGAAGATCCGGGTCGACGATGGGCTGGCTCCTCACTAAGCTGCGCTCACCAGAAGGTAGCACAACCCAGTACCAGCCCGGCGGAGCCCAGTACCGGACATAGCCCCTTGCCTCAACCAGGAGACGTCCGCCGAGTCGATGACGAGGATGCGGGATAGGCATCATCGACACCGATAACAAAATGCTTAATTATGAAAACAAAATTAATAAACACTTAGCAAAATTTGGCATGACCTTTGCTAAAAATAGGACCAATCAAGGGTCTGAAATTTGCCAGAACGTAAATGAATCGACATTTCTGGCAAAACATAGGCCACTCGAGAAAATATGACATGTCCAAAATGTGACATGTTCAAAATATGACATGTCCACTGCAAATTTGCATATAACAGGAAAAATTGCTTTAACTAAAATAATAACAAAAATTGCTTTAACTAAAAAAATACCTAGAATTTTGTTAACTACACCTAAAACAACTAAAACACCTAAAATTCTATTAACCACACCTAAAACAACTAAACCACCTAAAATTCTGTTAACTACACCTAAAACAACTAAAACACCTAAAACTCTTTTCAATAAACTTAAAACAAATTCAACATTATTCTAAGAACACCTACATTATTCTAAGAACCTACATTTTTAACTAAAACACCTACAAATTTAACTAAAACAGCTAAAAAATCAGCTAAAACACCTACATTATTCTAAGAACCTACATTTTTTCAACTAGGATTCAAAATAATTTACTACTCTCTAATAACTATAACTAGGGAGGGAGGAGGAAGGAGGGAGGAGTACCTCTCTGTGGAGGAGGGCCGGCACAGGGGGGCGACCGGCAGGGGAGGATGGTCGGTGCGGGAGGGCGGCCGACAGGGGAGGAGGGCCGGTGCGGGGGGGGGGGGGGTAGGGGAGGAGGGCCGGCGCGGGGAAGGGCGGCAGATGGAGGAAGAGGGATCCGCGCGGGGGAGGGCGGCCGGAGTAGGACACGGGGACGGCGGCCGGATCGGGGGAGGATTGAGGGATTCGATCTGGTGTGAGCGTGTGAGTGTGAGTGAGGGGAGAGGGGTGGTGCGCGGGCCGGTGCGGGAGGAAGCAGAGGTGGGCTTAGCGGCAGCGCGGGGGAGGAGGCCCAGTGCTATAGCTAAAGCTGCAACGGGGGCTGAGAGCGTGGCCCATTAGCAGTAGCGCTGGCTGTGAAATCCAGCGCTACTGCTAACGTTCGCTTGTAGCGCTGGTGCTGGCCGGTGCTACTGCTAAATAGCAGTAACAAGGGGTATCTAACCAACGCTACTGCTAAATGTCTACCTATAAGCATTTTCCTAGTAGTGTCCCCAAATATCATTTCACTATTCATTTGTCACCGGTGAAAGATGGGACATGGATCCACGTCATGAGGGAAACTTCGGTGGCCCACTCTGAAGAGAGCGCGGCCACAGCCGCTAGGCGCATGCTAACAAGCTTTGTGAGGGCGACCGCAATATATGTCCGGGCGGCCAAGGCAGCCCAAATGGCCGTTGTTGCTTATCCGACGGCGGCATCAACATCTGCCTCGGGGATAGCAACTAGTGAGAGCAGCACAACAGCTGTCCGTTCCGCAGCGGCGGCCTTAGCCCTGATGGAGGCCGCCCACTACCATGTGGAGGCCGTCCACGACCAGCTTGTGGCAGTCACCGCACAAATCGAACGAAGCTTCTCTGACAACGATCGGCAACCCGCGGCCGAAGAGTTGGCAATCGCCAAGAGAGTTCGAGCAGCCGTCCGTTCCTACATGGCATACCTTGCCACGACGGAGCCCGCCAAAGCCTAGATCGCAGCCACCCACGCCCAGCTCGTGGCGGCCTATTCCAAAGATATTGCAGATGCGGATGGCGAGATGCCTGCCGAGTATGATGCAATTGATGCCATGGAGCCCCTTCCCCAGGAGACCGTCAGGCGCGAGCTGGACATGGAGGCGGCGGCGGAGATCGATGAGAACCAGCCATAGCAGTACTCTTTGTTTTGTTTAATTAAGAGCGCCGGTCTTTAATTTGTTAGTGTAATGTTTAGGTCAGTTAGCTCTGTTTAATTGCTGAACTTGCTCGATTAAGAAGTGTGGGTGTGCTGTAGTCTCCTTTGTGTACCCAAATTATTCAATCACGTGGATGACCACTGTAACCAAGGAAATTCGAACCAAAATTTTTGACGTTCAAACTCATCACACACGGGTTAAGCTATCTGAATCATTTGTGATGTTCACATATCGTACACAGTTCTGAATAAGGGACCGTGTCTGATGACACTTTGTGCGCCAGTTTTTTCGCTGAAGCGATCCCAAATTTCTGGCTTTCATGGAAATATCTACCTCCCCACCCCCTTCCCCTTACCAAAAGCCACATTTCCCCTGTTTCCGCCTCCCTTTCCAAGTTCAAATCTTCACTCCTTGCTTTTAGCGCCGCCTCCTCATTGGTGACCCTCCTTCACACTGCTCGGCCTCTCCTATCCAAGCAGGTAATCCACACTCGACCCCCATCCTGCTCCTCCTTCCACATCCCACATGCCTCGACCGCCGGCGCTACACCTTCCACCCAAATCACCGACCCCTCCACCAAATAAGCGCCGCCCAAAGCCATGGTGCATGTAGTATAGCCAAGATCTCAAGGACCATTTGGCAGCGGAGAAGCAAATCGCAGCTGCACGCGCGGATGAGGTCGCGATGGCTGCCATTCGTGTCAACCCCCAGATCTTGGAGGAGCACCTCGCCGTCGAGGCCACCGTCGATGCGCGCTGACGACGTGACGCGGTTGGCTGTTTGGTTCAAATCTGCAATGCGATGTTCAATTATTGTGGGTGCATTCTGTTATTGTATACTGTGTGAGAAATAAATCGAATTTGGCTGTACTAAATACATGAGAAACAAATACAATTGCTATATTTCCAAGTTATTAAGCATGCTTGGTTTGGCTAACTGTCTGATCTTCTATTAGGAGTATGTTATATTGTGCAATGTGGTGCTCAGTTAACGTTTGGTTCATTTGTTGTGGTGTTTAGTTAACTGTTTTGTTTGGTTCAATTCTGCGATGCGATGTTCAATTGTTGTGGGTGCATTCTGTTATTGTATACCATGTGAGGAATAAATTGAATTTGGCTATACTAAATACATGAGAAACAAATACAATTGCTATATTTCTAAGTTGTTAAGCATGGTTGGTTTGCTTAACTGTCTGATCTTCTATTAGGAGTATGTTATATTGTGCAATGTGGTGTTTAGTTAATGTTTGGTTCATTTGTTGTGGTGTTTAGTTAACTGCTTTGTTCAATTCTGCAATGCAATGTCCAATTGTCGTGGGTAGAATTTTGTATTGTTGTGCATCTGAGGAATAGACCGAATTTGGCTGCACTTAATACATGAGAAACATATAGAAGTGCTATATTTCCTAGTTTTTAATCATGTTTTGTTTGGATAAATGGGTTTTCCATGTGGCTTGAATTAATCTGATGAATCTGCAATGTGCTTATTTTTCATCAACATATTTTACTGATAGCATGCGAACCCTTACTTAACCTGATGACTAACTACCTTATATGTGTTGCACGAAAACAATGGGAAGCACTGAGGTTTACAATCGAGGTTAGCACGTTCATGTTTTGTTGTCTAATAGCACATTATTGTTCCATTACAGGAATCATTCTAATATTTAGGTTTTTAATAATTTGGTCTTGCACATGTAGGTCCTGCTGTCAGAGGTTTTGACCCACTGTTCGACCCTTTTTGCATATGGGGAAATGAGTTGTCCATGAATATCATTCAAGTAAAGAAACTCAGAAAGATTGTTAGGATAAAGAAATTAGCGACAAAAAACAACAAGATCTTTGTCTGCAAAATGAAGAAGACATCAGTTCACTACAGGATGGTACTAACTATTATACCTTGCCTTTTCTTATTCCTTTGCCCCATTTCTAATGTAGAGAAGATATTTATGCACATCTTTGTTTTCAGGCCTTTCCAAAGCAGTTCACTGATGATTACCTCTCAAACCACCTGTATGGTCAGAAGGTCAGGAAGGTATTCATACAACACCCCATGGTTCAGTATTGAAGTATTCGTGAAGAGGACGAAGGATGGACGGTCAATCATCCACAGACACTGGCCTAAAGTTACAAAGACCTTCAACATCAATGAAGGCTCAATATTCGCCTTCTGCTTCAGCAGTTTTCCAGATGAGATACATCTATCTATGTACCGTCTATGATGCTAATTTCGAAAGGTTATAGATGTTGCATGTGAAACTTGGTGCTGGTGTAGTTGTGTAATGGGGTAGCTAAGTGCTGAAGCTATATGATGTTGTACTCTGATGTATTTCAATTATGAAAATGAAATATATTGTGTGCTTAATATGAAATGTCAATTAGATTAATAAATGGATTATTAATAATCGGATAATTAGCCTGCTAATTTGGTTTTTCTATTGCAAATGGTTACTGAGAAAACATGTGTGTGATGCATTCAATAACGCACACAGTTTATAAACCGTGTTAGATTAATGAACAAGCAGACACGACCTCCTCTTGAAAACTGTTTGCGTTAGGCCACCTGGCGCAAACATTTACCACATAAAAACTGTGTGTGATGCATTCAATAACACCAACAATAAAATTGTTAATATCGTGTGCAATGGCAACACTATCACAAACGATTTAACAGGGAAAATTGTGTGTGATGTACCTATGAACGGAAACGTTTTCCTTGGAGCGACTGTGTGGGATGTACATACGAATGGAAACATTTAGCGAGGACTAACTGTGTGGGATGTACTTGTGACCGAAAACAATTTTGCTTGTATAATTGTATTTTTTAGCTCTACTGTATGTATTTCCGTATTTGAGCGCTCGTCGGTCACACACAAACTCATTTTGCCGAGCATGTGTGCCAGGAGGGCATATACCCGACGGTTTCTGGGTCGTGTGGGAAGGACCCCCTATCGCCTTCACTCACTAGGAGAGGGTTCCAAATGCCATCGTGGAAAGGGTTAAAAACAGTTTGTATAGAACATCGCTGTACTAGTGATTTACTTTCCTTACTTACTTTTGTCAGAGTGTATGTTATAGGTGTTAGCGCACTACTGACTTACATGCAATAGTATCATGGAGTTAGGATGTTATACTTTTATACTATTGACTACTATTATTCTTGTGTTAGATTAATGTTGTAGGTGGAATACAGTTACGGTAATAAATTGGAAATTATAATAACAACCTCCTCATTGGCTGGATTGTGTCATAGTGCCACCGAGTCGAACTAAAATGTGCGACCACTTTTTCCTCTGTGGGAAGGCCCTATTCAGGGTTACAATTAGGACCCCGATAACACAGGGAGGTTCGGAGAGAGGAGGGTCCAGATCAAACAATCTATTCGATCAGGAGAGGGGAGATCCCGAACGATTCCGTTCGGTACGATCTCCCTCCCTCCTGAATGCCCTCCAGCAGGCCAGCCCAAAAACATGATTGCCTTCAAGAATTGAAAAACAACAGGAACTACAATATTCTAGGCACAAAATTGTTTCTGACCCAACAAATAGAGAAAACACAAAGAGCGCCTAAAAAATTCACTGGACCAAGAAAAAAACTCCCTGCAAAAAAATCTAGGAACAAAAATTTGTCCTGCTCTAATGAACAAAACTACCATATAATCATGAAAAAGGTATATTACAAAAATTTACATGATTTGCCATGATATTCATACACACTTCATTAAAACTAAATGTGGAAAGTTTGTCATGATATAACAAGAATAAAAAAGCACAAAAATGGACATATAGGATAGAACACAAAAATATTTCTAAATTTTTTACCATTGGGCATGCATAAAATAATCCCGAGCAATCACATGTGAATGGATAAAAAATTCTTAACTTTGCCATCCTTCATTACGTAATTGTAAAAAGAAGAAAAACTTGCGATGGCAAATTAAACTAACATTGGCCATCTGAATAAACAGTATTTTTGCCATGGCAAAAATGGAGTAAATTTTGCCATCACAAAAATGGAATAAATATTGCCACAGAAAATAAATTAAAATTGCCATGGGAACACAAGTATACTTACCATGCCACATAGTAAAAATTTGCAGGTTCCAGAAAATGTAAATTTGCCATCATATATAAATAAAAATTGCCATGCTCTTTACAATAAATTTTCCACGGCAAAAAATAAAGTAAAATTCCCATGCCATTAAAAGTAAGCCATGGGAAAAATGATTAAATTTTGCCATGGCAACAATGGAGTAATTTTGCCATGGAAATAAATAAAAAAATTCCATGGCTACACAAGTATATTTGCCATGCTACATATTAAAATTTGTCATGTTCTAGAAATGTAAATTTGCCGTTATATTTTAAAATAAAAATGCCGTGCTTTATACAATAAATTTGCCATGTAAATAATAAAGTAAAGATTTTCCGTGTCATTACAAAATAAGTTGCCATGGCAAGAAAAAATAGAAAAAATCCACTTTTCGTTGTGAATAAAAGTATTTTTGCCTTGCCTCATGAAATACAGTGGCCATGCCCCCATTAATACATTTGCCAAAAACATCTTAAGTTTGTCATGTTTCTGAAACAACTTAAGTTGCTATTTTTTTGAACAAGTTAATTTTCCAGGTTTTTGAACATCTATAAGTTTTCCATGTTTTTGAACATCTTTAAGTTTGCTATGTTTTTGAGCATCTTAAGTTGCCATGGCAAGTTTGCCATGTTTTCGAACATCTATAACTTTGCCATGGCAAGTTTGCATGTTTTTGAACATATTAATTAAAGAAGTTTGCCATGTTTTTGAAAAAACTTAATTGAAAGAAGTTTGGCATATTTTTCAACATCTTAAGTTGCCATAGCAAGTTTGCCATGTTTTCGAACATCTATAACTTTGCCTTTGCAAGTCTGCATGTTTTTGAACATGTTAATTAAAGAAGTTTGCCATGTTTTCAAACAAACTTAATTGTAAGACGTTTGGCATGTTTTTGCACATCGTAAATTTTTGCCATGTTGTTGAACATCTATAACGTTGCCATGTTTTTTAACATCTTAAGTTGCCATGCAAATTTTCTGATAACAACTTGGAATTATTTTTGTCTCAACAATTTGTCATGGCAATTTTTTGGTAACAACTTAGAATTATTGTTTCTATCTACAATTTCTTGCCATGGAAAATTTTCTGACAACAACTTGGCATGATGTTGGAATAAGCACATCGTGGGGAGACACTGATTTGTATAGATTTTCCATGATGCAAACACGATGATTAATATTGCTATACAACAAACATGGTTGATGGTAAAAATCAGCACTACTTGCCATGTTGTAATCTTCTGGTTCTTAGCTATAATAGTGACATGCTTGGTTGCACACGCTAGTTTACGTGGAGTTGCCATGCTGCAAACAAACAATTATTTGTCGTATTGCATAATACTACTTTCCATTCTCTACAAAAAACATGGTAGATGGCAAAAAAATCCGGTTGATGGCAAATAAATCAAAATGATGGCTGCATACAACCAGAAATCCAGGCGGTGTTGCGGTGTGTTTTCCTCTTGCCTATACGGTATAGAAAAACATTGTAAGATATCTGAATAAAAATGGTGGCTGCATACTAAAGAGAAGGACATCACTAGTGTAGAATTGGGCTTTAGTCCCAGTTCTAGAACCAACACTAAATGGTGGGGACTAAAGGTCCCCCCCCCTTTAGTCCTAGTTCAACACGACCTGGGAGCAAAGGCCCACCACGTGGCACGAGCCCGTGCTGGGGGCTGGGACTAAAGGATTTTTTTTTGAATTTTTTTTCTGATTTTCAGATTTTTTGAATTATTTGACAATTTATTCTCTAATCACCACTCATCACTGCTCAAGTGTGGAGCCCTCATTCCAAATCGTTTAAACTTCCTGACCAGTCACACATCCCTCTCACTACTCCAACCTGAGCATGCTTAACTTTCGAGTTCTATTCCCCCTAGTTTCCAAGTCTGCACTTGTTGTTTTCGTGACAATAGTAAGCTGCCAATCCTATTAACCCTTAGGAGTTTAGCTTGAGCATGAAGTCACACGTTTCACCATTTGATTTTTGAAACTATTATTGTAAAAAACAATAATTATTTATTAACACTAATATTTCTTGAATAAGTAGTTTGACCGTAGTTTGACCAAAACACAAAAAGACCAAAATTTGAGCATAATTTTTTTTCCTTACAGAATTTGAGGATTCTAAAAATTTGCAAAACGGCCTACGGCGGTCGAAATCGAAACCGTCTTTTCGTGCTGAACATTTTGGTATATTATACATTTTTTTGACATCGTATGCAAAATTTATGGTAGTTTTACTTTTTCATAACACTTTTTTGCAAAACATGTCAAAATTTATGTTTTTAAATTTCCGTAACTAGTAGATGTAGTAACATAACTACATCTTGAAGGATTTCAATTTTGAAGTTTTTATCATTTTCTTTTATTTTTTTCAAAACTGAAAAGGTGATATAGGGGGATAGAGTTTGAAAATTGCAGAACCCCTTTTCGTCCAGTTTGGAGCCACCAACCGGGACTAAAAGGTTAGACCCCTTTAGTCCCGGTTGGTTGCTCCAACCGGGACTAAAATCTAACTATAGTCCCGGTTTATGTCACAAACCGAGACAAAAGGGGCTCGTGGGGCCCCAGCCTGCCACCAGCCTGCCACCACCCCCTTAGTCCCGGTTTGTAACACAAACCAGGACTATAGGTCACAAATGAACCGGGACTAATGCATAACCGTTTGAATCGGGACTAATGGTACCCTTAGTACCGGGCCGTAATCGAACCGGGACTAATGAGGTGAACATTAGGTCGTTTTTCTGCTAGTGCATGGATGATGGATGGATGGATGTCAAGATATGTGAACATCGCGAGCGTGCTTCATTTGCAAGGTTGAAACCGTCCAGGGCCGTGCTCGTCCCAGGCCAGCCAGAGAGCTCGAGGTAGCGGCCATCGCCCAAGGCGCATGAAGCAGCTCAGGCGGATACTGGGAGGCGGCGGAATACCTGGGCCTGTGACGAATTCTGACGAGCAGTTCCCCATCGGCGCCATGCACGAAAGACAGGGTCCGTGTTGACGAGCAGCTCGGTTGCGAGCCACGGGGCCTCATCGACCTCCTGGTCGAACTCCGCCTCATTCAGACAGTGAAGCGCGGCAGCACGTCGTCAACCTCTGCCTCCCTGAGACCAGCTCCCCGTTGGCACAACGCATGAAGACGCTGACGTCCCTGGCGACTAGCAGCTCGGTGATACGTCTCCGTCGTATCTACTTTTCCAAACACTTTTGCCCTTGCTTTGGACTCTAACTTGTATGATTTGAATGGAACTAACCCGGACTGACGCTGTTTTCAGCAGAATTGCCATGGTGTTGTTTTATGTGCAGAAAACAAAAGATCTCGGAATGACCTGAAACTCCACGGAATATCTTAGAATAAATAATAAAAAAATCCTCGCCAAAGATGAAGGCCAGGGGGCCCACACCCTATCCACGAGGGTGGGGGCGCGCCCCTCCCCCCTGGGCGTGCCCCCCTACCTCGTGGGCCCCCTAGTGGCCCTCTGATGCCAACTCCAACTCCATATATTGTCTTTCGGGGAGAAAAATACCAGAGAGAAAGTTTCATCGCGTTTTACAATACGGAGCCGCTGCCAAGCCCTAATCTCTCTCGGGAGGGCTGATCTGGAGTCCGTTCGGGGCTCCGGAGAGGGGGATTCGTCGCCGCCGTCATCATCAACCATCCTCCATCACCAATTCCATGATGCTCACTGCCGTGCGTGAGTAATTGCATCGTAGGCTTGCTGGATGGTGATGGGTTGGATGAGATTTATCATGTAATCGAGTTAGTTTTGTTAGGGTTTGATCCCTAGTAACCATTATGTTCTGAGATTGATGTTGTTATGACTTTGCTCTACTTAATGCTTGTCACTAGGGCCCGAGTGCCATGATTTCAGATCTGAACCTATTATGTTTTCATGAATATATGTGTGTTCTTGATCCTGTCTTGCAAGTCTATAGTCACATACTATGTGTTATGATCCGGCAACCCCGAAGTGACAATAATCGGGACCACTCCCGGTGATGACCATAGTTTGAGGAGTTCATGTATTCACTATGTGGTAATGCTTTGTTCCGGTTCTTTATTAAGAGGAGGCCTTAATATCCCTTAGTTTCCAATAGGACCCCGCTGCCACGGGAGGGTAGGACAAAAGATGTCATGCAAGTTCTTTTCCAGAAGCACGTATGACTATATACGGAATACATGCCTACATTACATTGATGAACTGGAGCTAGTTCTGTGTCACCCTATGTTATGACTGCTACATGATGAACCACATCTGGCATAATTATCCATGGCTAATCCAGTGCTTACGAGTTTTCCATATACTGGTTTACGCTTACTTACTTTTCTGTTGCTACTGTTATCATCACTACAAAAATACCAAAAACATTACTTTTGCTGTCTTTACTTTGTTACCGTTACCACCACTATCATATTACTTTGCTACTAAACACTTTGCTGCAGATATTAAGTTTCCAGGTGTGGTTGAATTGACAACTCAGCTGCTAATACTTGAGAATATTCTTTGGCTCCCCTTGTGTCGAATCAACAAATTTGGGTTGAATACTCTACCCTCGACAACTGTTGCGATCCCCTATACTTGTGGGTTATCAAGACCTTTTTATGGCCCCGTTGCCGGGGAGCATAGGTCTATTCTTTCAGTCACTTGGGATTTATATCTGCTGGACACTATGAAGAACTTGAAAGATGATCGAACTACTATTTTGCCCTCAACTACGAGGGGATGTAAGGAACTGACATCTAGCTCCGCACTTGATTCACCTTCTGTTATGAGTAAGTTTGCGACACCTAAACCTACTACTGCTATTGATTCTGATATGTCACATGTTATTGATGATGCCACTTCTGCTATGCATGATACTTATGATGAAACTACTTCTATGCTTGATACTACTGTGCCACTCGGTGAATTTCTTGATGAGCAAATTGCTAGGTCTAGAGAAAGAGAAATTATTGAACCTGAACACGATGATGTGAGTGATGATGAACCTATGCCTTCTATTCCTGAGGGTTATCTTTTTAATGTTGAGTCTATTGAAGCTACTCTTGCTTGCCAGGATAGTCTTGAACGTAAGAGGTTGCTAATTAAGTGGAGTAAAGAATCTTTTAGAGGTAGGATGAGACCCGACCCTGCTTTTGCTACATCACCTATCTGTGTTCCTGATCAGGATTATTATGATATTTCTGTCGATCCAGATATAATTACTTTGGTTGAATCTGATCCTTTTTATGGCCATGAATCTGAAACTGTTGTGGCACATCTTCGTAAGTTAGATGATATAGCTGCCCTGTTTACTAATAATCTGAGATCGCGCCACCTTTATTTACTCAAAATATTTTCGTTCTCATTAAAGGGTTATGCTAAGAAATGGTTTAATTCTCTTGATCCTGGTTGTGTGCAAAGTCCCCAGGATATGATTTATTACTTCTTTGCTAAATATTTCCCTGCTCATAAGAAACAAGCTGCTTTGAGGGAAATATACAATTTTGTGCAAATTGAAGAAGAGAGTCTCCCACAAGCTTGGGGGAGGCTTCTCAAGTTACTTAATGCTTTGCATGATCATCCTCTTAAGAAACCTGAAATATTTGATATCATTTATAATGGACTTATTGATGCTTCCAGAGATTACCTGGATAGTTGTGCTGGTTCTCTTTTCAGGGAAAGAACACCGGATGACGCTGAAATTCTATTGAATAATATGTTGGCTAATGAAAATAATTGGGCACCTCCTGAGCTACCTCCTGAGGCAGTTCCTGAGCCAATTGCTATGCCTATTCCTAAACCAACTCCGAAGAAGAGAGGTGTTCTATTTCTCAGTCCCAAAGATATGCAAGAGGCAAAGAAATCTAAGAAAGAAAAAGGTATTAAAGCTGGAGATGTCAAGAATTTGCCTCCTGTTGAAGAAATACATGGTCTTAATTTACCGCCTGTTGAAGAAGTATATGATCTCAATTACTTATTTAATGAAGAACCTCCCGATATCCCGACACAGGTAGTAAAGGTAAATTCTCTCTATAGATATGATAAGGCTGAAGTCCCTCCTACTAAAAGCTAGTTAGTGCTTGGATGAGTTTGATGACTTTATGTTTAAGCAAGATGACTTTAATGCTTATTTTGGTAGACAATTAAAACAGAATACCTTTATGATTAAACGCTTGAGTGATTATATGGCTGATATTAGAGGTGAACTTAAACTTGTTAGCAAACATGCTTCTATGGTTTCCACTCAAGTAGAACAAGTACTTAAAGCTCAGAAAGAAGTGCTTGATGAAATGAATAGTAAGCAAAATGATTATGTTGTTAGAGTGGCTACTAGAGCTGGTAGAATAACTCAGGAACCTTTATATCCTGAAGGCCACCCTAAGAGAATCGAGCAAGATTCTCAGAGAAACAATATTGATGTACCTAGTTCTTCTAAGAGGAAGAAAAAGAAAAATGATAGGACTATGCAAACTTCTAGTGAACCTATTGCTGAACCACCTGATAATCCAAATGATATCTCTATGTCCGATGCTGAAACACAATCAGGTGATGAACATGAACCTGGTGATAATGTTAATGATAATGTTCATGTTGATGCTCAAACTAGTAATGATAATGATGTAGAAGTTGAACATGTTGTTGATCTTGATAACCCACAATCAAAGAATCAACGTTATGATAAAAGAGACTTCGTTGCTAGGAAACATGGTAAAGAAAGGGAACCATGGGTTCAGAAACCCATGCCTTTTCCTCCCAAACCATCCAACAAAAAGGACGATGAGGATTTTGAGCGCTTTGCTGAAATGATTAGACCCATCTTTTTGTGTATGCGATTAACTAACGTGCTCAAAACTAATCCTTATGCTAAGTACATGAAGGATATCATTACTAATAAAAGAAAGATACCTGAAGCTGAAATTTCCACCATGCTTGCTAATTATACTTTTAAGGGTGGAATACCAAAGAAACTTGGAGATCCAGGAGTACCTACTATACCATGCTCCATTAAGAGAAATTATGTTAAAACTGCTTTATGTGATCTTGGAGCCGGTGTTAGTATTATGCCTCTCTCTTTATATCACAGACTTGACTTGAATAAGTTGACACCTACTGAAATATCTTTGCAAATGGCTGATAAATCAACTGCTATACGTGTCGGTATTTGTGAGGATGTGCCTGTTGTGGTTGCAAACGTTACTATTTTAACGGACTTTTTTATTCTTGATATTCCCGAGGATGATAGTATGTCTATTATTCTTGGAAGACCTTTCCTTAATACTACAGGGGCTGTTATTGATTGCAACAAAGGCAATGTCACTTTTCATGTTAATGGTAATGAGCATACGGTACACTTTCCGAGGAAACAACCTCAAGTTTATAGTATCAACTCTATTGGAAAAGTTCCATCGATTATATTTGGAGGTTTTGAATTTCCTCTCCCTACTGTCAAGAAAAAGTATGATATTCTTATTGTTGGGGATTTTCATATCCCCGTTGAGGTAACTTAGTGTTATCCGAAATTTCTCCGGTTCAAGGATTATTCGGAATGAGTTTGTTAACAAGACTTGATCAACCTTGTTAGTGGGTTCATTTTGATGATCACGAGATGGATGAAACTAGAAGCACAACGTTCTGTACCCTCTTTATATTTTCTGTTACTTAGTAGAAATAAAGTAAAATAGTATTTTTTCTGTCTGTTTCCTGATTTATCCGTGCAATATAAAAATATCACGAAAATAAAAGTCCTCAGAATGCCATGCCAATTTAATATGATTTTTTCGGGAATATTTAAGGATTTTTAGTGCAAAAATTACTGCGAGGGGAGCTGCCACCTGGCCACGAGGGTGGAGGGCGCGGCCTACCCCCCTGGGCGCGCCCCCCTGCCTCGTGGGCCCACGGTGGCCCTTCTCCACTTAGTCCTGCACCCATCTTCTTCCTCTGCCTCACACAAACACGAAAAACCAACTCAAGCACGAGTTCTAGCCCCCGTTGCTGTGATTTTCAATCTCCTTGCTCAAAGCACCTCTCGCAAAACTGCTTTGGGAGATTGTTCCTTGGTATGTGACTCCTCCATTGGTCCAATTAGTTTTTGTTCTAGTGCTTTATTCATTCCAAATTTGTGCTGCATAGGTGACCATGTTCTTCAGCTTGCATGTCAAATTTATATGGTTCCAAGTAGTTCTAATGCTTTATATAGGCTCTAGGCACTTGTGGGAGTTGTTACTACCAATTTTATTGAAGTTGGTTTACTTTTATTTGAAGCTACTAAAAATTTCAGAAATTTTTCAGAGGAAGCAATATGCTTAGGAGGATGTTCCAAGGTGGTCCTTCAAGGAAGCAAGGTCCCAGGCTTGCAATACGTGATGCTGACGAGGAACCACCAAGAGACGCTCCTATGAGGCCTTGTGAATGGCCGTCGGAAAATTTTATGAATCAAGTGGGAATCAAAGAAGAATTTAGCACATATTTGAGTAACGCCGGTCTTGAGGGCTTTCAAGCTAACAAATGCCCCCACTGCCATGATCTCACAAGTTCATTTGTGAGGAGGCATGAGTTTTCATCTTCGCGTAATTCTCCTTCAGTCATGTTTGACCTTTATGACAAATCTTATACCATGGACTTAGAGGATTTTACTTCTGCTTGCAAACTTCCATCTTGGGGTAATGTCAGGGATCCCCCTAAATCTGAATATAGAGACTTTCTTGCTAGAATAACTGTGGGGGAATCCAGAGATATAACGCAAGCTACTATAGGGAGCATTCACTTTCCTGCTATACATTATTTTGCTCTCTTCATAGGTAGATGCATAAATACTAAGGATGAAGCATGTCACATGTGTGTCCGTGATCTCAGTATTCTCAGGAGCGCTGTGTTAGGAGACCAATCTTATCATTTGGGAGCCATTGTAGCTCGTAGGATGCATCAGAATAGGCATAACGGAGACTTCTTTGGAGGAATTTATGCAACCCGCTTAGCTAATTTTCTTGATGTAGACATTCGTTAGGGTGATATGGAGTTACCCTCTTCTTATTTAGATCTTGATTCCATGTTTTCCCACCAGATCATTGAGAGGACTGGACCACCTTACCAGTATCGACTAATCTTTGACAGACGTCATGTAGTCCGTATTGCTCTTCCTGCTCCTGTTTTCTTTGATTCATAGGCAAAAAGAAGATATTTTATTACCAGAGAGGAGGCAAATGAGTACGAAAGGAGAGTGGAGGCTGCTCGACTCCACGCTACAGCTTAGGCGGCGATAGCCGCTGCGTCACGATACGACCCCAGCTTCACCTACGGATATCCGCCAGGCCATCCCTGGCATTAGACCAACTTAGGCCAAAAGCCTAAGCTTGGGGGAGTACGTATTTCCCACCGACATTACATTTATGTTCACACACACTCATTGCTAGATATCGGTGCTCATACTCTTTCACTGTAATATCCATGTTAGTTTAAATTTCTTTTTCTAGCTTTCTTCTTGTGTGTTTAATAAACCTTAGAAAAAACAAAAAAAATAGTAGTAGTTTATTCTTCCTGTTGTAGTAGTATTAATCAAAAAGAAAACCCAATAATGTTTCCCATTCTTCTTTTACTTGTTGGGAGCTTTCCCGTGTAAATAGTTTTTATTTCTTTTTCTTTCTTTGGGGGTCGAGAAGACCATATTGAAAATGCTTAGTGGCTCTTATATGCATGATTGTTTAAACTTAGAGCCCATATTACTTGTCTTCTCTCTTGAGTTGAATGCTTGCAGATTCCAGCTTAGTCCAATGTACGTGCACTCTTATTATTATACACACCTTTCGGTCGTGCAAGTGAAAGGCAATAATGATGATATATGATGGACTTATTGAGAAGAGAAAAGCTAGTACAAAGTCGACCTCTTTTGTTTTTGTAAATATGATGATTCATCGTTCCTGATTCCGCTATTATGAAGTAAACATATTTGCAATGACATTTAGAGATTATAGTTGCTTGTGCCATGCTTGATTAGCTATGCGTTGTAATGGTTTACCTTGCGTGCCAACATGCTATTGAGATGATTATGATGTGGTATGATGGGATGGTATCCTCCTTTAAATGCATTGAGTGACTCGACTTGGCACATGTTCACGCATGTAGTTGAATCCAATCAGCGTAGCCTTCATGATATTTATGTTCATGGTGGATTATATCCTACTCATGCTTGTACTCGGTGTGAATTAATTTTAATGCATGTTTACGACTGTTGTCGCTCTCTCAGTTGGTCGCTTCCCAGTCTTTTGCTAGCCTTCACTTGTACTAAGTGGGAATACTGCTTGTGCATCCAAACTCCTTAAACCCCAAAGTTATTCCATATGAGTCCACCATACCTTCCTATATGCGGTATTTACCTGCCGTTCCAAGTAAATTTGTATGTGCCAAACTCTAAACCTTCAAATAAACATTCTGTTTTGCATGCTCGAGTAGCTCATATGTCAACTAGAGCTGCCCTTATCTTCCGTGTTAGGCGGGTTATTCTCAAGAGGAGTGGACTCCGCTCCTCATTCACGAGAAAATGGCTGGTATTCGGGATGCCCAGTCCCATGCTTTATGCAAACTAAATCAAAATAACTACAAACAAAACTCCCCTTGGGACCCGTTGAATGTTGGAGGCACTCGTTGTTTCGAGCAAGCCATGGATTGATGCTTGTGGAGGAAGGGGGGTATAAACTTTACCATTCTGTTTGGGAACCGTCTATAATCTGTTTAGCATGGAAGATATCGTCGTCTTTTAGTTGTTATGTTGACAATGAAAGTATGCCGCTCAAAATATAATTTATCTCTATTTTCAAAATCGAGCTCTAGCACCTCTACAAATCCCCGCTTCCCTCTACGAAGGGCCTATCTATTTACTTTTATGTTGAGTCATCACCCATCTTATTAAAAAGCACCCGCTGGAGAGCACACTGTCGCTTGAATTCATTATAATTGGTTCATATTGGGTATGACTTGACTGGATCTCTTTTACCATGAATTACAATGTTTAGTCAGTCCTTGATCTTTAAAGGTGCTCTGCATTTATGTTTTGCGGTCTCAGAAAGGGCTAGCGAGATACCATTTTGTTATATCATGTTATGATTATTTTGAGAAAGTGTTGTCATCCGAGTTTTATTATTATGGCTCGCTAGCTGATTATGCTATTGATATGAGTAATTGTGAGACCTACGTGTTATTGTGAGTATGGTTAGTTCATAATAATTGCTGAAACTTGAATGCTGGCTTTTCATGTTTACAACAACAAGAGCAAACAGAGTTTGTAAAAGTTTTTCTTTTTCTCTTTCAGTTTGTCAACTGAATTGCTTGAGGACAAGCAAGGGTTTAAGCTTGGGGGAGTTGATACGTCTCCGTCCTATCGACTTTTCCAAACACTTTTGCCCTTGTTTTGGACTCTAACTTGTATGATTTGAATGGAACTAACCCGGGCTGACGTTGTTTTTAGCACAATTGCCATGGTGTTGTTTTATGTGCAGAAAACAAAAGTTCTCGAAATGACCTAAAACTCCATGGAATATGTTAGAATAAATAATAAAAAAATCCTCGCCAAAGATGAAGGCCAGGGGGCCCACACCCTATCCAGGAGGGTGGGGGCGCGCCCCTCCCCCCTGGGCATGCCCCCCTACCTCGTGGGCCCCCTAGTGTCCCTCTGACGCCAACTCCAACTCCATATATTGGCTTTCGAGGAGAAAAAAAATCAGAGAGAAAGTTTCATCCCGTTTTACAATATGGAGCCACCGCCAAGCCCTAATCTCTCTCGGGAGGGCTGATCTGGAGTCCGTTCGGGGCTCCAGAGAGGGGGATTCGTCGCCGTCGTCATCATCAACCATCCTCCATCACCAATTCCATGATGCTCACCGCCGTGCGTGAGTAATTGCATCGTAGGCTTGCTGGATGGTGATGGGTTGGATGAGATTTATCATGTAATCGAGTTAGTTTTGTTAGGGTTTGATCCCTAGTAACCATTATGTTCTGAGATTGATGTTGCTATGACTTTGCTCTACTTAATGCTTGTCACTAGGGCCCGAGTGCCATGATTTCAGATCTGAACCTATTATGTTTTCATGAATATATGTGTGTTCTTGATCCTGTCTTGCAAGTCTATAGTCACATACTATGTGTTATGATCCGGCAACCCCGAAGTGACAATCATCGGGACCACTCCCGGTGATGACCATAGTTTGAGGAGTTCATGTATTCACTATGTGGTAATGCTTTGTTCCGGTTCTTTTTTAAGAGGAGGCCTTAATATCCCTTAGCTTCCAATAGGACCCCACTGCCACGGGAGGGCAGGACAAAAGATGTCATGCAAGTTCTTTTCCAGAAGCACGTATGACTATATACGGAATACATGCCTACATTACATTGATGAACTGGAGCTAGTTCTGTGTCACCCTATGTTATGACTGCTACATGATGAACCACATCCGGCATAATTATCCATCCCTAATCCGGTGCCTACGAGTTTTCCATATACTGGTTTACGCTTATTTACTTTTCCGTTGCTACTGTTATCATCACTACAAAAATACCAAAAACATTTCTTTTGCTGTCTTTACTTTGTTACCGTTACCACCACTATCATATTACTTTGCTACTAAACACTTTGCTGCATATATTAAGTTTCCAGGTGTGGTTGAGTTGACAACTCAGCTGCTAATACTTGAGAATATTCTTTGGCTCCCCTTGTGTCGAATCAACAAATTTGGGTTGAATACTCTAGCCTCGAAAACTGTTGCGATCCCCTATACTTGTGGGTTATCAAGACCTTTTTATGGCGCCGTTGCCGGGGAGCATAGCTCTATTCTTTCAGTCACTTGGGATTTATATCTGCTGGACACTATGAAGAACTTGAAAGATGATCGAACTACTATTTTGCCCTCAACTACGAGGGGATGTAAGGAACTGCCATCTAGCTCTGCACTTGATTCACCTTCTGTTATGAGTAAGTTTGTGACACCTAAACCTACTACTGCTATTGATTCTGATATGTTGCATGTTATTGATGATGCCACTTCTGCTATGCATGATACTTATGATGAAACTACTTCTATGCTTGATACTACTGTGCCACTCGGTGAATTTCTTGTTGACCAAATTGCTAGGTCTAGAGAAAGAGAAATTATTGAACCTGAACACGATGATGTGAGTGATGATGAACCTATGCCTTCTATTCCTGAGCGTTATCTTTTTAATGTTGAATCTATTGAAGCTATTCTTGCTTGCCAGGATAGTCTTGAACGTAAGAGGTTGCTAATTAAGTGGAGTAAAGAATCTTTTAGAGGTAGGATGAGACCCGACCCTGCTTTTCCTACTTCACCTATCTGTGTTCCTGATCAGGATTATTATGATATTTCTGTCGATCCAGATATAATTACTTTGGTTGAATCTGATCCTTTTTATGGCCATGAATCTGAAACTGTTGTGGCACATCTTCGTAAGTTAGATGATATAGCTGCCCTGTTTACTAATAATATGAGATCGCGCCACCTTTATTTACTCAAAATATTTCCGTTCTCATTAAAGGGTGATGCTAAGAAATGGTTTAATTCTCTTGATCCTGGTTGTGTGCAAAGTCCCCATGATATGATTTATTATTTCTTTGCTAAATATTTCCCTGCTCATATGAAACAAGCTACTTTGAGGGAAATATACAATTTTGTGCAAATTGAAGAAGAGAGTCTCCCACAAGCTTGGGGGAGGCTTCTCAAGTTACTTAATGCTTTGCCTGATCATCCTCTTAAGAAACCTGAAATATTTGATATCATTTATGATTGACTTACTGATGCTTCCAGAGATTACCTGGATAGTTGTGCTGGTTCTCTTTTCAGGGAAAGAACACCGGATGACGCTGAAATTCTATTGAATAATATGTTGGCTAATGAAAATAATTGGGCACCTCCCGAGCTACCTCCTGAGCAAGTTCCTGAGCTAATTACTGAGCCTATTCCTGAACCAACTCCGAAGAAGAGAGGTGTTCTATTTCTCAGTCCCAAAGATATGCAAGAGGCAAAGAAATCTATGAAAGAAAAAGGTGTTAAAGCTGAAGATGTCAAGAATTTACCTCCTATTGAAGAAATACATGGTCTTAATTTACCGCCTATTGAAGAAGTATATGATCTCAATTACTTATTTAATGAAGAACCTCCCGATATCCCGACACAGGTAGTAAAGGTAAATTCTCTCTATAGATATGATAAGGCTGAAGTCCCTCCTACTAAAATTGCTAGTTAGTGCTTGGATGAGTTTGATGACTTTATGTTTAAGCAAGATGACTTTAATGCTTATTTTGGTAGACAATTAAAACAGAATACCTTTATGATTAAACGCTTGAGTGATTATATGGCTGATATTAGAGGTGAACTTAAACTTGTTAGCAAACATGCTTCTATGGTTGCCACTCAAGTAGAACAAGTACTTAAAGCTTAGAAAGAAGTGCTTGATGAAATGAATAGTAAGAAAAATGATTATGCTGTTAGAGTGGCTACTAGAACTGGTAGAATAACTCAGGAACCTTTGTATCCTGAAGGCCACCCTAAGAGAATCGAGCAAGATTCTCAGAGAAACAATATTGATGTTCCTAGTTCTTCTAAGAGGAAGAAAAAGAAAAATGATAGGACTATGCAAACTTCTAGTGAACCTATTGCTGAACCACCTGATAATCCAAATGATATCTCTATGTCCGATGCTGAAACACAATCAGGTGATGAACATGAACCTGGTGATAATGTTAATGATAATGTTCATGTTGATGCTCAAACTAGTAATGATAATGATGTAGAAGTTGAACCTGTTGTTGATCTTGATAACCCACAATCAAAGAATCAACGTTATGATAAAAGAGACTTCGTTGCTAGGAAACATGGTGAAGAAAGGGAACCATGGGTTCAGAAACCCACGCCTTTTCCTCCCAAACCATCCAAGAAAAAGGATGATGAGGATTTTGAGCGCTTTGCTGAAATGATTAGACCCATCTTTTTGCGTATGCGATTAACTGACGTGCTCAAAACTAATCCTTATGCTAAGTACATGAAGGATATCATTACTAATAAAAGAAAGATACCTGAAGCTGAAATTTCCACCATGCTTGCTAATTATACTTTTAAGGGTGGAATACCAAAGAAACTTGGAGATCCAGGAGTACCTACTATACCATGCTCCATTAAGAGAAATTATGTTAAAACTGCTTTATGTGATCTTGGAGCCGGTGTTAGTGTTATGCCTCTCTCTTTATATCATAGACTTGACTTGAATAAGTTGACACCTACTGAAATATCTTTGCAAATGGCTGATAAATCAACTGCTATACGTGTCGGTATTTGTGAGGATGTGCCTGTTGTGGTTGCAAACGTTACTATTTTAACGGACTTTGTTATTCTTGATATTCCCGAGGATGATAGTATGTCTATTATTCTTGGAAGACCTTTCCTTAATACTGCAGGGGCTGTTATTGATTGCAACAAAGGCAATGTCACTTTTCATGTTAATGCTAATGAGCATACGGTACACTTTCCGAGGAAACAACCTCAAGTTTATAGTATCAACTCTATTGGAAAAGTTCCATCGATTATATTTGGAGGTTTTGAATTTCCTCTCCCTACTGTCAAGAAAAAGTATGATATTCTTATTGTTGGGGATTTTCATATCCCCATTGAGGTAACTTAGTGTTATTCAAAATTTCTCCGGTTCCAGGATTATTCGGAATGAGTTTGTTAACAAGACTTGATCAACCTTGTTAGTGTGTTCATTTTGATGATCACGAGATGGATGAAACTAAAAGCACAACTTTCTGTACCCTCTTTATATTTTCTGTTACTTAGTAGAAATAAAGTAAAAAGTATTTTTTCTGTCTGTTTCCTGATTTATCCGCGCAATATAAAAATATCCCGAAAATAAAAGTCCTCAGAATGCCATGCCAATTTAATATGATTTTTTCGGGAATATTTAAGGATTTTTAGTGCAAAAATTACCGCGAGGGGAGCTGCCACCTGGCCACGAGGGTGGAGGGCGCGACCTACACCCCTGGGCGCGCCCCCTGCCTCGTGGGCCCACGGTGGCCCTCCTCCACTTATTCCTGCACCCATCTTCTTCCTCTGCCTCACACAAACACAAAAAACCAACTCAAGCACGAGTTCCAGCCCCCGTTGCTGTGATTTTCAATCTCCTTGCTCAAAGCACCTCTCGCAAAACTGCTTGGGAGATTGTTCCTTGGTATGTGACTCCTCCATTGGTCCAATTAGTTTTTGTTCAAGTGCTTTATTCATTCCAAATTTGTGCTGCATAGGTGACCATGTTCTTGAGCTTGCATGTCAAATTTATATGGTTCCAAGTAGTTCTAATGCTTTATATAGGCTCTAGGCACTTGTGGGAGTTGTTACTACCAATTTTATTGAAGTTGGTTTACTTTTATTTGAAGGTACTGAAAATTTCAGAAATTTTTCAGAGGAAGCAATATGCTTAGGAGGATGTTCCAAGGTGGTCCTTCAAGGAAGCAAGGTCCCAGGCTTGCAATACGTGATGCTGACGAGGAACCACCAAGAGACGCTCCTGTGAGGCCTTGTGAATGGCCGTCGGAAAATTTTATGAATCAAGTGGGAATCAAAGAAGAATTTAGCACATATTTGAGTAACGCCAGTCTTGAGGGCTTTCAAGCTAACAAATGCCCCTAGTGTCATGATCTCACAAGTTCATTTTTGAGGAGGCTTGAGTTTTCATCTTCGCGTAATTCTCCTTCAGTCATGTTTGACCTTTATGACAAATCTTATACCATGGACTTAGAGGATTTTACTTCTGCTTGCAAGCTTCCATCTTGGGGTAATGTCAGCGATCCCCCTAAATCTGAATATAGAGACTTTCTTGCTAGAATAACTGTGGGGGAATCCAGAGATATAACGCAAGCTACTATAGGGAGCATTCACTTTCCTGCTATACATTATTTTGCTCTCTTCATATGTAGATGCATAAATACTAAGGATGAAGCATGTCACATGTGTGTCCGTGATCTCAGTATTCTCAGGAGCGCTGTGTTAGGAGACCAATCTTATCATTTGGGAGCCATTGTAGCTCGTAGGTTGCATCAGAATAGGCATAACGGAGATTTCTTTGGAGGAATTTATGCAACCCGCTTAGCTAATTTTCTTGATGTAGACATTCGTGAGGGTGATATGGAGTTACCCTCTTCTTATTTAGATCTTGATTCTATGTTTTCCCACCATTTCATTGAGAGGACTGGACCACCTTACCAGTATCGACTAATCTTTGACAGACGTCGTGTAGTCCGTATTGCTCTTCCTGCTCCTGTTTTCTTTGATTCATAGGCAAAAAGAAGATATTTTATTACCAGAGAGGAGGCAAATGAGTACGAAAGGAGAGTGGAGGCTGCTCGACTCCATGCTACAGCTCAGGCGGCGATAGCCGGTGCGTCACGATACGGCCCCAGCTTCACCTACGGATATCCGCCAGGCCATCCCTGGCATTAGACCAACTTAGGCCAAAAGCCTAAGCTTGGGGGAGTACGTATTTCCCACCGACATTACATTTATGTTCACACACACTCATTGCTAGATATCAGTGATCATACTCTTTCACTGTAATATCCATGTTAGTTTAAATTTCTTTTTCTAGCTTTCTTCTTGTGTGTTTAATAAACCTTAGAAAAAACAAAAAAATTAGTAGTAGTTTATTCTTCCTGTTGTAGTAGTAATAATTAAAAAGAAAACCCAAAAATATTTCCCGTTCTTCTTTTACTTGTTGGGAGCTTTCCCGTGTAAATAGTTTTTATTTCTTTTTCTTTCTTTGGGGGTCGAGAAGACCATATTGAAAATGCTTAGTGGCTCTTATATGCATGATTGTTTAAACGTAGAGCCCATATTAGTTGTCTTCTCTCTTGAGTTGAATGCTTGCAGATTCCAGCTTAGTCCAATGCACGTGCACTCTTATTATTATACACACCTTTCGGTCGTGCAAGTGAAAGGCAATAATGATGATATATGATGGACTTATTGAGAAGAGAAAAGCTGGTACGAACTCGACCTCTTTTGTTTTTGTAAATATGATGATTCATCGTTCCTGATTCAGCTATTATGAAGTAAACATATTTGCAACGACATTTAGAGATTATAGTTGCTTGTGCCATGCTTGATTAGCTATGAGTTGTAATGGTTTACCTTGCGTGCCAACATGCTATTGAGATGATTATGATGTGGTATGATGGGGTGGTATCCTCCTTTAAATGCATTGAGTGACTCGACTTGGCACATGTTCACGCATGTAGTTGAATCCAATCGACATAGCCTTCATGATATTTATGTTCATGGTGGATTATATCCTACTCATGCTTGTACTCGGTGTGAATTAGTTTTAATGCATGTTTACGACTGTTGTCGCTCTCTCAGTTGGTCGCTTCCCAGTCTTTTGCTAGCCTTCACTTGTAATAAGCGGGAATACTGCTTGTGCATCCAAACTCCTTGAACCCCAAAGTTATTCCATATGAGTCCACCATACCTTTCTATATGCGGTATTTACCTGCCGTTCCAACTAAATTTGTATGTGCCAAACTCTAAACCTTCAAATAAACATTCTGTTTTGCATGCTCGAATAGCTCATATGTCAATTAGAGCTACCCTTATCTTCCATGTGAGGCGGGTTATTCTCAAGAGGAGTGGACTCCGCTCCTCATTAACGAGAAAATGGCTGGTATTCGGGATGCCCAGTCCCATGCTTTATGCAAACTAAATCAAAATAACTGCAAACAAAACTCCCCTTGGGACCCGTTGAATGTTGGAGGCACTCGTTGTTTCGAGCAAGCCATGGATTGATGCTTGTGGAGGAAGGGGGGTATAAACTTTACCATTCTATTTGGGAACCGCCTATAATCTGTTTAGCATGGAAGATATCGTCGTCTTTTAGTTGTTATGTTGACAATGAAAGTATGCCGCTCAAAATATAATTTATCTCTATTTTCAAAATCAAGCTCTGGCACCTCTACAAATCCCCGCTTCCCTCTGCGAAGGGCCTATCTATTTACTTTTATGTTGAGTCATCACCCTTCTTATTAAAAAGCACCCGCTGGAGAGCACACTATCGTTTGCATTCATTATAATTGGTTCATATTGGGTATGACTTGACTGGATCTCTTTTACCATGAATTACAATGTTTAGTCAGTCCTTGATCTTTAAAGGTGCTATGCATTTATGTTTTGCAGTCTCAGAAAGGGCTAGCGAGATACCATTTTTTTATATCATGTTATGATTATTTTGAGAAAGTGTTGTCATCCGAGTTTTATTATTATGGTTCGCTAGCTGATTATGCTATTGATATGAGTAATTGTGAGACCTACGTGTTATTGTGAGTATGGTTAGTTCATAATAATTGCTGAAACTTGAATGCTGGCTTTTCTTGTTTACAACAACAAGAGCAAACAGACTTAGTAAAAGTTTTTCTTTTTCTCTTTCAGTTTGTCAACTGAATTGCTTGAGGACAAGCAAGGGTTTAAGCTTGGGGGAGTTGATATGTCTCCGTCCTATCTACTTTTCCAAACACTTTTGCCCTTGTTTTGGACTCTAACTTGTATGATTTGAATGGAACTAACCCGGACTGACGCTGTTTTCAGCAGAATTGCCATGGTGTTGTTTTATGTGCAGAAAACAAAAGTTCTCGAAATGACCTGAAACTCCACGGAATATCTTACAATAAATAATAAAAAAATCCTCGCCAAAGATGAAGGCCAGGGGGCCACACCTGTCCACGAGGGTGGGGGCGCGCCCCTCCCCCCTGGGCGTGCCCCCTACCTCGTGGGCCCCCTGGTGGCCCTCCGACGCCACCTCCAACTCCATATATTGGTTTTCGGGGAGAAAAAAATCGTAGAGAAAGTTTCATCGCGTTTTTTGATACGGAGCCGCCGCCAAGCCCTAATATCTCTCGGGAGATCTGATCTGGATTCCGTTCGGGGCTCCGGAGAGGGGGATTCATCGCCGTCGTCATCATCAACCATCCTCCATCACCAATTTCATGATGCTCACCGCCGTGCCTGAGTAATTGCATCATAGGCTTGCTGGACGGTGATGGGTTGGATGAGATTTATCATGTAATCGAGTTAGTTTTGTTAGGGTTTGATCCCTAGTATCCATTATGTTCTGAGATTGATGTTGCTATGACTTTGCTATGCTTAATGCTTGTCACTAGGGCCCGAGTGCCATGATTTCAGATCTGAACCTATTATGTTTTCATGAATATATGTGTGTTCTTGATCCTGTCTTGCAAGTCTATAGTCACCTACTATGTGTTATGATCCGGCAACCCCGAAGTGACAATAATCGGGGCCACTCCCGGTGGTGACCATAGTTTGAGGAGTTCATGTCTTCACTATGTGCTAATGCTTTGTTCCAGTTCTCTAGTAAAAGGAGGCCTTAATATCCCTTAGTTTCCAATAGGACCCCGCTGCCACAGGAGGGTAGGACAAAAGATGTCATGCAAGTTCTTTTCCATAAGCACGTATGACTATATACGAAATACATGCCTACATTACATTGATGAACTGGAGCTAGTTCTGTGTCACCCTATGTTATGACTACTACATGATGAACCACATCCGGCATAATTATCCATCGCTAATCCGGTGCCTACGAGTTTTCCATATACTGGTTTACGCTTATTTACTTTTCCGTTGCTACTGTTATCATCACTACAAAAATACCAAAAACATTACTTTTGTTGTCTTTACTTTGTTACCGTTACCACCACTATCATATTACTTTGCTACTAAACACTTTGCTGCAGATATTAAGTTTCCAGGTGTGGTTGAATTGACAACTCAGCTGCTAATACTTGAGAATATTCTTTGGCTCCCCTTGTGTCGAATCAACAAATTTGGGTTGAATACTCTACCCTCGAAAATTGTTGCGATCCCCTATACTTGTGGGTTATCACTCGGCCACGAGACGCACGACCTCATCCGCCTCTTGGTCGAGCTCCACCTCCCTCACCGCTGACGAATCACCTGGTGGCTCCTCACTGACCTCCGCCTCCCACCGCGGTCTCTTCCTCAACGCCCCCACCTCCCATGACCAGCTACTCGTCGGTGAGCCACAAGAGGATAGTGGCATCCCCATTGACGACCAATTCGGCGGCGTCCATCCTGGTCCACCTCCGCCTCTTGCTGGAATAGGGATCTGGGAGACTAACTATAGGGGAAAGTGGAAGGGAGGGGTTTATGGCGAGCGGCCGTTACAGCGAATTGCGGTCGCTGTCCTATGTGGCACCACCGTGCTCCAATAGTCGTACCACGAAAGATCGGCGACACAGACCATGTTCGGCGTCAGGAGAGAAAACGAGGCGCGTTCGGCAATTATTGATTCTATACAATTATGTCTCTTACGTGTATCTCGCCAAACAGGGAAGGTTGGAGGTATAGTATATCCTGAGTCAGGATTTCACTCCAAGCCTCGAGGGCGTTGGTTGGTATGATGATGCGCCAAAAAGTATTGTGATTTCCGAGTGGGAAGAGTCGTGCCAGGGGGGTGGCAGGGACCAGTGCTCTCTCTCCTAGGACTAACCTGCGGGAAGCCGGTGATGCGGTAGGAGGGCCATGATTTAGACAGAGTTTATCGAACTATTAGAGCAACTCCAACACAGGGACCCAAATGGACAAGAATTTTGTCCTGTATGGGTCATCTGTCCTCCTAGCGGACATGCGGAGGACACGCGATGCACCCAACATAGAAAAGACATGAAGCAGACAAGCACAACAGAACACAGGCAAGCGCACAGCAACAGCACCACAAAGCGAGCTGAACGACGGGCAGAGCCCCGGCCCCACGCCTCCACCACCGCCGGCCGCAGGCCGCGGGCTCGCCGATGTCACCGCCCCCCCCCCCTCCTCCCTTCTTCTCCATCGCCAGATCTGACGCAGCGGATCTGCTCCGCCATGGCCGACAGCCCAAGGTGAGCGGCGGTTCTGGGAAACCCACGTTCGTACTCGACTGCCGCCGCAGCCCCAGCCCTAGGGTGCGGGCTCGCCGACATCACTTGCTGTCAATGTCAAAACCGGCGGATCTTGGGTAGGGGGTCCCGATCTGTGCGTCAAGGCTGATGGTAACAAGAAGTAAGGGACACAGATGTTTACCCAGGTTCGGGCCCTCTCGATGGAGGTAAAACCCTACTTCCTGCTTGATTAATATCGATGATATGGGTAGTACAAGAGTAGATCTACCACGAGATCATAGAGGCTAAACCCTAGGAGCTAGCCTATGATGGTATGAATGTAATTGTGATCGACCTTCTAAGGACCAACCTCTCCGGTTTATATAAACGCCGGAGAGGGCTAGGGTTTACATGGAGTCGGTTACAAGGAAGGAAATAATTTATCTGGATCGCCAAGATTGCCTTCCACGCCAAGGAAAGTCCCATCCGGACACGGGCCGAAGTCTTGAGTCTTGTATCTTCATGCTTCAATAGTCCGGACGTTGTACACAGTCCGGCTGTCCGGATACCCCCTTATCCAGGACTCCCTCAGTATCCCCTGAACCTGGCTTCAATGATGATGAGTCCGGCGCGCAGTATTGTCTTCGGCATTGCAAGGCGGGTTCTTTCTCTGAATACTCCAAAGTACCTGTTGCGACGAATGGTGTCCGGTCTCCAATCGATGTTGTGCTCCTCGGCTCCAGCGCCTCAGTAATGACCATCTCCACGTGTCGAGCGAATGCGAGGAGTCAAGGTATTTTTCCATTTGCCACCCTCGATCCTCCAAGCCAACCATCTATTTGAAGGGGAAGGGGTTCTCAGATCCAAACCTCACTCCCTTCCCTTGAGCTAGCATCCTAGAGCGCTTCACGAAAAGCCATTCCAGCATGGCCGGCCGTTGCAGCTGTTCTGCTTGCCCTCCTCGCTCTAAGCCGGGGGATTGGGGAGAGTGCTCAGTTCCCCACAGCCGTTTGGTGAAGTTACAAACTCAAGGGTTTCTTCCACCGGCATTCATGGTCTCCGTCCGAGCTGGAATAGCTACTTACGATGGAGGGAACAAGCAGAGGGATTTCCTAACCCGTCTCCGAAGGAGCGAATATGCCTCATCTCGCATCTGCTGAGGGGCATCGGATTCCCTATCCACCCGTTTCTCCGCGGGATCCTGGAGTTCTATGTCCTCCAGCTACACAATCTTACCCCAGCCTCCGTTCTGCACATAGCGGGGTATGTCGCTCTTTGTGAACTATTTCTAGGCTGCGAACCACACTTTGGATTGTGGAGGAAGCTGTTCTGCCTTGTCCCCCGCACCCAGGGGGAGTCCCTGTATCAAGTGGGCGGGGTCGAAGTATGGCGCATTGCCGATACCGGATACCTGTCCGGCACTCCTGAGAACACACCAGAAAAATGGCCGTCAGAGTGGTTCTATATAAACGACGTTCCCCTTCCGGATCCAGTCCGGGGGGGTCTCCCCAAGTTCAGCAACGCCCCACTGAGGGCACGCCTAAGCTGGCGTCCCCGGGGCCCTCAAGAAGAGGACACAAGGGAGGTATTCCTCCTGATGAACAGGATAATGTTGCTGGCCAAGTCCGGACTGACGATTGTTGAGGTCATGGCAATATGCATAAAGTGAGGAGTGCAACCCCTTGAATATCGGGGGAGGCCCATGTGGCATTACAACGGGAAAGATGACGCCACCCGCTGTGGTCGTAAGGGTCCAGACTCTGCTGCCGCTTTGGCAAGATTTTGTTTGGTTTGTACAAAGGGGAAGAGGAGGAGTTCCTTCGCATAAAAACGCGGGACGGATTCTCCATGTACAACCCCCCCCCCCCCAGAATGGGTAAGTTGCCATACTTTTCCCAGTTTCATTTACTCTATCGTACTTCTACTAAGATTACTTGCATTAATGCCTCTGAGCAGGAACTAAGGAGGGTCGTGGAAGGAACATTCAGCCCCTCCCCGCAACCCGAGGACCCTGGAAGGGCCCTAGATCCGGGACTCAAGTAGATCCGGATATTACCGTGGAGCTCATCAACGGAGTATTTTATCAGGCGAGCTGGGACGGCGCCCTAGTGGCCATTACGGCCGACTCCCCTGGACTGCTTCCCACGTCGCATGTAAGCTGAGCTAAAAAACCCCATCCTCCGAAGAGGACTTTCCCCAGGTATTAATTTTACCTTTGAGGCGTCGCTCTATTTGCAGAAATGACGACCGGAGCGAGGGGCCGAGCCCCTGGGGGCTCGTCAACCACGGGCGTCCGGATCGAGCAGGCTCAAGAGGAAGGCAGTGAGGGCTGACACATGCTGCAGAGGTAAAGTCATAGCCTGTCCTGCTTGTCATAGAATTTGAAATATAACAGCACCCTTTGTGTCTTGGCAGGAAGAGGAATAACCGGGCTATATCCGGAAACCCCACCAACCACACCTCCACCAGCCGGGTTCCAAAACCGGCTTCGGGGGCGGAGGAGGATATGGGGCCAGCACCGCATAGCTTCCCGACGGAGGGTACAGATATGTGTTTGGCCATGAACTCTGAGGTCGAGAGCGCCATGAACCACCGGCGCCGGAAGGCCGTGCTCCGGCACAACATCTTTTCCAAAGAGGCTTTTAATGCCTTCAATTCAGCGAACGCATATATCCGAGCCGCTCGAGGCGGGCTTGCCCAAGCAACAAGCCAGTATACCAAAGACATACGGATAAGAGATTTTGATAAGTTTGCCTAGCAGTAGCCCCTGAGACTTAGAATAGTTGGGACAATTGTTTGAAGGATCAATATATCCGCAGGTCCTTGTGGACAAGAATGAACAATTGGCTCGGGAGTTGGAGGCCTGCCAGGCCTAATTATCTGATGATGTAGCCAAGTTAGAGGGATCCCGAAAGGCCACTGCCGGTAATATTTGTCTCTGTTATACACAGATGTGCTAGTTAGTAGATGGCTGGTGCAGTTAGTCTAACAGTAAGTTTTGCAGACAATCTTGGAGTGAATCCGGATGGCGCAGTGGGTGACGACTCGCATCTCCAATGGCAACAAAAGGCCGGCGAGTGCATCCTTACGCAGGTGGTGCAAGAGAAGAACAAGCTTCATGATGCCAATATTCGTTTGGACGTGGAATTAAAGGACGTCCGCGCACAACTGGCGGACTCCGTGAAGGTGAACAAAAAACTTCGTCGCGGCATCCATGGTAGGAACGCAAGCGAACTGTTGGATAGTTCGGCGAGGAAGTTTATTAAAAATATTTTTCCTTGCAGGAATGTTAACGGGTCGCCCTGAAGAGGAGATGCCCTCATCTGCAGGTGATTTGCTGCAAGAACTGTCGCAGATACACGAGCGTGCCCGGCAAGTGATGTACGGCGTTGCTCAAGCCTTGTGGCCATCAAGCCTACTGCCGAAAGGCATGGGGGAGCTTGCGGACCTGCTCCAAGGAGCCCGGCGGCGCTTCCGTCTGTGGAAGATATCAGCCTGCCGGCAGGGAGCAAGAGAAGCTTGGGCGATGGTGAAGACGTGCAACACCAAGCTAGACCCTAACCATATGGCCGAAGTGGGACCGGCGGGGCTCGATGGGCAAGAAATTCCCGTGAGCCTGGTGTATAACCAGGTAGCATTAGCCGCTAAGTATTCTGAGCAGGATTGTAGGCTAGATAACCTATTAGATGGTATAGAGGAGGAATATAGTCGTTCTTCGTGACTATGTAAATTGATTGGCATAAGAAGCCTCTAGCCGGATTGAAATCATTTGTCATGGCGGACCTTTTCGCTTCAGCCCCCGGGCCCTATAGTCTGGGGTGTGTCCGAATACCCGCTCGGTTATGTGAAAACCGGGGCATGCTTGGAGACCAAGCGTAGGGGTCATAGGTGCTTGAACAGACAAGTACCCAACTAGTTATGTTATATTGCATGGATAGCAAGAAACATCTTCTAGGGAGAATAGTTCCGTTAGGGGTTCCTTTCCCTAGGTATCCATGTGTTGATGCACATGTCCGGACTACGCACGATGGCGTAGGATACAAAGCTTCTGGGGTTCTTTGTTGTAACCAACGAATACATCCTTTGTTCATCGATCGAATATTCTCTGAAGGAAACTAGCTTTCGGCTTCACCCAGTCTGAGGTACACATCCGGCTCAACCGGCAGTAACAATCGCAGAGGTGCTCCCCTTATTCCCTAGCCGAATTAACGGGAACGTAGGGCATAAATACAAGAGCCAGACAACCCAGCTTGGCCACATCTTAAGTCATATCAATGCATATAATGGTGAAGAAAAGGCACATATGGAAAAAGAACGCATATGTGATGGGCAAAAAGCCATTAAAGTAATTATGTCTAGCTTCCGAATAGGAAGCCCCCAGATACAGCTTGCACACATGGTACGGCCGGGATAATCCGGAAATCCGCAATGTATTAAGTACTTTGTATGAATGGAAAGAGGGTCGAGAAAGGAGAGAAACAGTGGTGGAGCATAATTTAAAAAGGAGGGGTGAGGAGACGACCACTGCGTTCGGCGTTAGGCGTAGAATCTCCGGAGTCTAGCCGCGTTCCATGGGTTCGGCTCGAGTCTGTTGTCAGATGCATTACGTAGGCGGTACGCTCTTCCGGTGAGAACTTTGTCGATGACGAAGGGACCTTCCCATTTGGGTTTGAGTTTGTCTTTCTTCTTCTCCGGTAGGCGTAGAACGAGCTCGCCAATATAGTAAGTTTTGGCCCGCACTTCTCTGCTTTGATATCACCGAGCCTGCTGCTGATAGAATGCATAACGGGCTTTTGCGACATCGTGCTCCTCCTCCAGGACGTCCAAGTTATCCTGCCGATCTAACTCGGCTTCCTTCTCTTCGTACATGCGTACGTGTGGCAAATCATGTATTATGTCGCAGGGTAGTACTCCTTCCGCACCGTACACCATAAAAAATGGTGTGTATCCGGTGGTACGATTCGGTGTGGTCCACAGCCCCCAGAGTACAGAGTCGAGCTCGTCTACCCAGTGCGTATCCGATTCTGTTAAAAATCGCACTAATCTGGGTTTTATGCCGCTCATGATAAGACCATTTGCCCGTTCGACTTGGTCGTTTGCTTGCTGGTGGTAGATGGAAGCGTAGTCGAGCTTAATGGCCATTTTGCTCCTGAAAGTGCGTTATGTCGACTAGAGGGGGGGTGAATAGGCGATTTTTATGAATTCTTCACTGAGGAATTTGCCGGTGAGGAAATTCCTTAGCGAAGAACTATTAGCAGCGGAATAAGTACTTAGAAGTAAGCATAACAGAATACAAGCATGGTCATCATGATGAAATGAAGACTAGCACAGAGTACAGAAAGCGTAATCACAGGATAACACAAGATGAAGACATACAGACTGAAGAAATTGAACTGAGGAAATTGAGAAAGTCTTCAGTCAAAGTCTTCAAACACAGATATGAACAAACACTCAACACAGTAATGAGGAAATGAAAGGGTTGAGGAAATAGAACCAGTTAGGTTGGTGAAGACAATGATTTGGTAGACCAGTTCCAACTGCTGTCTCAGTTGTACGTCTGGTTGGAGCGGCTGAGTATTTAAACTCGAGGACACACAGTCCCGGACACCCAATCGCTGAGCACACAGCTCAGGACACCCAGTCCTCACCGTATTCTCCTTGAACTAAGATCACACAGATCCCGTCCAATCACTCGTGGTAAGTCTTCAGGCGACTTCCAAACCTTCACAGACTTGGTCACTCGGCGATCCACAATTCCTCTTGGATGCTCTAGACCTTGACGCCTAACCGTCTGGAAGAAGCATAGTCTTCAAAGGTAACAAGCGTCGGATCCACGCAGGATCAATTTCTTCAGTGATGCTCAATCACTTTGGGGTTTGTAGGTGTTTGGGTTTGGGATTTTCCTCACTTGATGATTTTCGCTCAAAGTCCTCGGAGGATGGGTTGCTCTCAAATGACAAGTGTCAAGTTCTCTTGGAGCAGCCAACCAGCTAGTGGTTGTAGGGGGCGGCTATTTATAGCCTAGGGAGCAGCCCGACATGATAAGACATAAATGCCCCTCAATGATATGACCGTTAGGTGGATAAGATATTTTGGGACAGCTGGCGTGCAGCACAGCAACGGTCGGATATTTGACTCTCAAATTCCTCAGGGCTATCATGTTCCTCACTATGTAGGTAATTCGCACTGGCGAATTCCTAACTCCTCAGTCAGAACAAATTCATCAGCGACCAGAAGAACTTCGTCTCTGTCACTGAAGAAAGTGACTGAACTGTATGAGATTTCCAAAGGCTTCACTCGAAGGGATTGGTAGGTGTAGGATTTTGAGTTGAGCATCACATGGAAATTTTTCCTTAGTATTTCCTCGACCCCCTTTAACAGTACGGTGTTTCCTATGACTCAACAAAGAGAAAATGAAACTACGAAAACAAAAGTCTTCACGCTTCATGTTCCACAAATGAATACCAAGTCTTCAAGGTCACACCAATTTCTTCACTTTCAAAGTCTTCAGAAAGTCTTCAGAATATCAAAGTCTTCAGTTGAAGAACTTCATTTTTAGGGGTCGACTTTCTCTGTAAATATCAAACTCCTCATAGACTTATAGACCTGTGTACACTCACAAACGCATTAGTCCCTTAACCTATAAGTCTTCAATACACCAAAATCACTAAGGGGCACTAGATGCACTTACAATCTCCCCCTTTTTGGTGATTGATGACAACATAGGTTAAGTTTTCAACGGGGATAAACATATGAAGTGTATACACTGATATTGAGGAATGTGATTGTAAGATATAGAAGAACTCCCCCTGAAGATGTGCATAGTGAGGAATTTGCTTTTGAGGCAATGCACATTTGAAGAGTTGAATCATGGAGATCTCCCCCTATATCTTGTAATTCATACACGCATTTGATATATAATATGAAGAATTTGAAATGCATGATGAAATATGGTGCCTGATGAGATTCAGCATGTGTGCAATGTCATTAATGAGGAATAAGCATGCAGAGCATAATGCAACAAAAGTATCAGCGCACCATCGGTTTTAAGATTACAGCTCGATCCAAATAAAAGTTTCAGAAGAACGAGAGTTGTAACTTAAAAAAATGCCCTTAATATAGACCCGCTTGAAGACTAACTCAGATTTCTCCCCATTTGTCATCAAATGACCAAAAGGATTGAAACTGAGGACTAACGCCCCTGAAGAATTTCAAGTCGATGGAGGAGCGCCAGCGTTGTCGGGGTTATTTGTTGTAGCAGGGCCTGCCGCAGTGTCGTCCAAATCTTCATACTCATCAGTGTCACGCGATGAAGAATAAGAGCTGGCCACCAAGGAAGGAACTTTGACCTTCTTGAATTTCTTCGGTGGAGGTGCAGACCAGTCAAATTCTTCCTTGAGACCCATATTCTTCAGATCTGCAGCGCTGTAGACATGAGAGAGAACAGCCCAGGTACGGTTGAAGGTTTCATGGAGGTAGTATTGGTTTTTCTTCACTGCATTGTGTGTTGAGGTCATGTTGTGAAGAATTGAACCAAACTGACGCTTGACCCATTTATGATTGCGATCAACCTTCTGATGAAGACTGAGGAGTAACTCACGGTCAGTCATCACCCTGGGTGCTGTGGCTTGAGGATTTTGCTTGGCTGAGGTATTTGCGGCAGAGTCATGTGTGGCAGAATCGTCATTGGTAGAGTAAGATGCAGCCTTGCGAAATTGACCATCCAATGGACGAATGCCTTCATCGATCACAGCAGCGGCCTTGCCTTTATCATCAGCTGATGAAACTGTCCGTTTGAGGACTTCAATGGGAGGCAAGTAGCTACCGTGGTTCAAAGTGTCAGCTCTGTAATTCAGTGAAGATCTTGCCTTGATGAATCTCATAATCCAAGGAGCATAGGGCTTCAGCTCGAATGGTGACATAGCAATATTGGCCAGAGTCCTCATGAAGAAATCATGGAAGTTGACGGGAACGCCATGAATGATGTTGAAAAGCATATTCTTCATGATGCCAACGACTTCTTCATCATTTGAGTCGTGGCCTTTGATGGACTCATTGTCTTCGTCAGAATTCGATAGATAGTCCGAGGCACATAGAGTAATTCCTTGACGAGGAATTTGGTTTGTGGGGCCTGCCTTGGCTTCAAAGGCTTCATCAGCACTTGCATATAGTGATTTGAAAGTTCTGGTTCGTTGTAGATACAACGAGCATCATCAAGTGGAGGACTGAGTGGTAGAGCACGAAGCAATTCAGTTGCAGGTGCCTTGTAGTGAGTATTTTCAGACATCCAGTCTAATACCCATGAGTTCACGTCTTCAGCGTCTCCAGTGATGTGCAGAGTTGCATAGAATTGAAGAATGAGTTCTTCCTTCCAGTCACAGATATCAATGCAGAAATTTAGAAGTCCGGCATCGTGAAGAACACTGAGGACTGGCTCAAAGCCGGGCAGAGACTCCATGTCCACATGAGGAATATGTGCATGATCGAAGACTTTGTCTTTGTTGAAGAGCACTGAGGAATAGAAATTGGCTTGGATGGCTATCTAGAAACGCCTCTTCCTTATGCGAGCAGAATCATATGGATTATAGTCAGTGAAGAATACATGCTCGGCAAAGAAATCTTCAGCCTTGAATTTCTGTTTGCTTGAGAACGGATTCTTTTGCTTTGGAAGAGGGGTGTCAGTGAGTTGCATCACCACCTCAGGAATCGCGAGCTCAGGTTCTTCAGGCTGAGGAATTTCTTGTTCCTCAACAGGTGCAGTCTGAGGATCAGTAGCTGGTTCATCAGCACTAGTGGCTGGAATTTCTTCATGCACAGAGAGAGTGGGTTGAGTTTCTTTAGAGCCCATTTGAACTGTTTGTGCAGGGGACTGAGGAATCTGTTGGATCGGGGTGAAGATAGGAGTATTGGGATGCTGACTTTCCCAAAAGTCATCATTCAGCACAGTGTGGTGCACCCTATATCCACATCTTCATCTTCAATTTCCTCAACACCAGCCTCTTCAGCTGTGAACTGAGGCATAGGTGAGGAAATGACTGGCGTTGAAGGGATTGCGTCCACTTCAATTTCTTCATCAATCTGCTCTGACGAAGCAGCAGAATGATGTTCTTCATCAGATTCGATTGGGATCTCATAGTCTTCTCCAAAAGGAACAAGGTCCTTTGATGGCACGGAGGAAATTGGAACAGCATAAATTGGATTTTCGAGTGAGCTGGTCATTGGCTTCATTTTCTTTGCAGCCGAAGAATTTGACACAGCTGATGCCTTCCTTTTCTTCACTGCAGCTCGCTCTGCAGCCTTGGTCTTCTTCACATCAAATGCACAAGAAAGAATTGGAGTTGGTGTAGGTGTAGATGGAGCTGAGGAATCTGGTTGATTTTCTTCAGGCGCAACTAATGCAGTTGCCCTGACTTTTTCAGTTTCTTCAGGCGCACCACTAGTGGATGCCCTGGCAATTTCTTCAGTGGCTGGAATGGGATCATCAGCCCTGGAACTAGCATTTTCTTCAGCAGCCTGAACTTCATCAGCGGTGCTCGCATGTTCTTCAGTCGGCTGAGCTGAGATTTCAGCCTGAGGAATTTCATGTTGCGTTGGAGCAGCAACATTGGTGAATTTCTTCGTCAGGTTGACGAATCTGACTTTGGCTCCTTGCCAATCAGCATAGTAGGCATCAAAATCCTTGCTGGGGGCTTGAATTTCAGACTGAGCCTGGAGAAGTTCCTCAGGTGTCATTCTGACAACGTTTTTCTTCAGGAGCTTCTCCTTTCTATATTGAGCTTTCTTAATCTCTCTTGCCTTTTCAAACTTCCATTTCTCTTCAGTGATGAAATGGGTCAGCATATGACTTTGACCAGCGGTCAGATGAAAATCAAGCATGGGGGTGTTTGGATCCTTGTGCCAGAGATCAATATAATCGAGGATTTTCCTTGGATCCAACAGCAGTGGCACAAATGTGCCTTTGGCTCTAGCGGCCTTCACCTGTCTGTCTCTGATGATTTCTGCAAGTTCATCATCAGAAGCTTCATCATCAGAAGGCACATGGAATGCGACCTGTTTCTTCTTTGGACTTGGCTGAGGACCTCGTCCAGCTGTTGCTTTGGTCTTCAGCAGAGTCGTGCCAGATGATGACTTTGGTGCGGCTGAGGAACTTGCTGAAACACCAGAGGCAATCGAGAAACCCGCAGTCCTTTGACATGTAGTCAGATGCACATGAGCTGAGGACTTTGGTGGAGCAGTAGCAGTGTGAGGAATTTGCTGTGGGGGCGCGGCTGAGGAACTTGGCCGTGAGGGCGCTATTGGTGAAGCACTTGGCTTACGAGCAGGCTTCTTTGGCATGGATTTCCTCGGTTTGACCGAAGCCTCAGTAGCAGTAGCAGTGGCAGAATCCTCATTGAATTTCTTCACTGCCTCCTTGGCTTGTCTTGCCAATTTGGCTTGGCGCTTAGCCCATTCTTCAGGAAAGTCCTCACCACGTTTGATGCTTGTGGGATCTGCTACTTGGCCAGGTGCCAATGGAGCTCTTGGGCATGGAGGATTGAGGGCGAATTTCTTCATGTACTTTGGAGTCACATATCTGTATTCCCTCCATTCCCTTGCCCATCTCCGTTCAATCTTCTGAATGCGCACCTTGCGCTGATTTTTGTTTTCTTTGCCATATTTTGCTTCATCAGGTGTGCAATAGTCAGCATATATTTCCTCAGGGATTTCAAACGCAATCATAACCTCAGGTTTCTTTCCTCCTTTCTGCGGTTTCTTACCGTCTGCCATATTCTTCAGTTGAGGAATTTGAACAAATGAGTTCTCTGAAGAAGTATGCAGTTTTTCTTCGAGGACCGCTGCAAATGAGTTAAGTTGATGAGAACCTAGTGATTCAGCAGCAGACATGAGTACCTGTGAATAGAGTACGGGTGCGAGAAATTTGGAGAGGTCATATGCGTTCTGAGAAGGTTTTTGAAAAGAACAAGTTTTGAGGAATTTGACCAGATGAACCTTGAGGAATTTCACTAAGTGTTCTTGTCTTAGGTTCCAGAGTTGTACAGATCGAAGGCCCACACAATTAGGGAATCTTGAAGAAAATGGTTGCTTAGAGAAACAGTTCAAGATCATATGATGTGTCTGGTGTTCGTATGTGTGAAGATTTGAAGAATAAACACCTTTGAAGATTTTCAGGAAAGCTTGAGAATCAAAGCGAGTAATAAAAGTAACTTTTAATTACCCGAAGTAAAGAACACGATGAAATGAGAAGAACAGATGGGAAGTTCGTCAGGTTAGATCTTCCTTGCCCTAACTCGGCGGAGGAAGACAGCTACGGCGGCGGCGGAGTGAAGATTTCCGCGGTCGGCGTGAGTACGACGGCGACGAGGTCGAGGCAGCGAAGCTCTTCCTCACCGGCGATGATGGAGTAGCGGCGGCGCTAGGGTTTGAGGAGCTCGAGCGGGAGAGAGAGGTCGAGCGGAGTAAATGAAGTGAGGAAGGAGACAGGGGTATTTATAGAGGCAATGAAAAACTGTTCGCCCGAAGATTTAGGACGAACATACCCCTGACCATTCTCCTTCTCACGACATGTGACACCCACGTACTGTGTAGTGGAGATCGTGTACGATCGTGGGTGAATAGAATAATGCATCATGGGATGCAGAATAGTTTGAGCGGCAAAACCGAAAATTTGGATAAGATTTGTTTTAAGGTTTCGTTCGCAATTTCTTCATCTGACAAGGACACAGTGAAGATTTTGAACGAGTTTCAAATAGAACGCACATGTAGAATTTGTGAATAGATTGGGTTGAGTATAGCATAGAGGGGGAAGGGTCCGATCACATTCACTTAGCAGAAAAAGCAACTTGAAGAAATAGCGATAAGTGAATGCTGTATAGGACATAAACTCATATATATAGCCAATGAAGAAAAACGAAGGAAACAGTGAAGATTTTGCAAAGTTGAAGAATTTGAAAAACTGAAGAATTTCAAAATTGAGGAAAAGCTCAAATTGAAGATTTTCAACTTTTTGTGGTGGCGTGACCCACCGTATAAGAATGATGATTTCAGACACCGCGTACAACTGTCGTAGGGTTCTGAGAATCAAATTCTTCATTAATTTCTTCACACTTAGAGTGTTATTCTACATTGATTGAAGAAAAATGTTTCTTCATGTGTTGCACATCTAAGTCATCAATTTTGCATAAGTGTTAGGATGTGTGTCCTTTTCAAAGAACATTCGAAGATTCTAAGATATTTAGCTCACACCGCAACTTGCAAAATCTCTTCTCATCCAAGGGCTTAGTGAAGATATCAGCTAGCTGTTCTTCAGTCTTCACGTGCTCGATGGAGATGTCGCCCTTCAACACATGATCACGAAGAAAATGATGATGAATTTGAATGTGCTTTGTCTTCGAGTGCTGAACTGGGTTGTGAGCAATCTTGATGGCACTCTCATTGTAGCATAGGAGAGGCACATTCTTCACGTTGACGCCATAGTCCTTGAGTGTTTGCTTCATCCAAAGCAGTTGAGCACAGCAAGAGCCAGCAGCAATGTATTCAGCTTCCGCAGTAGACAGTGATACGCAGTTCTGTTTCTTCGAGGACCAACAGACCAAAGATCGTCCGAGGAAATGACAAGTGCCAGAAGTTGACTTGCGGTCCACACGATCACCAGCATAGTCAGAGTCAGAGTATCCAATGAGATCAAAAATAGAGCCCTTGGGGTACCATAATCCTAGTGTTGGTGTGTGAGCTAGATATCGAAGAATATGCTTCACAGCCTTATGGTGTGATTCCTTCGATGCAGCTTGAAATCGAGCACACATGCAAACACTAAGCATTATATCTGGCCTACATGCACATAAGTACAATAAAGAACCAATCATGGAGCGGTATACCTTGTGATCAAAGTCAATACCATTTTCATCAGTGCATAGATGGCCTTTTGTGGGCATAGGAATTTTGATGCCTTTGCAATCTTGCATGCCGAATTTCCTCAGTACATCTTTGAGGTATTTCTCCTGAGATATGAATATGCCATTGCGTTGTTGATGAATTTGAAGACCTAAGAAGAATTTCAACTCTCCCATCATAGACATTTGATATTCTTCACTCATCATATAGGCAAATTCATCACTATAACGTTGGTCAGTACAGCCAAAGATAATATCATCAACATATATTTGGCACACAAACAGTTCACCATCATAAGATTTAGTAAAGAGAGTAGGGTTGAGTGAACCGGGTGTGAAGCCATTCTTCACGAAGAATTCCTTCAATGTATCATACCACGCCCGAGGGGCTTGCTTGAGGCCATAGAGGGCCTTATTAAGTCTGAAGACTTTGTCAGGATTCTTTGGATCTTCAAAACCTGGGGGTTGAGCAACATATACTTCTTCCTCAAGCTTACCATTGAGGAATGCACTTTTCACATCCATTTGATATAAGATGATATCATGATGATTAGCATAAGCAAGTAATATGCGAATAGCCTCAAGTCTAGCAACAGGTGCAAAAGTTTCATCAAAACCAATTCCTTCAACCTATGTGTAGCCTTGAGCTACCAGTCGTGCCTTATTCCTTACCACAAGGCCATTTTCATCTTGCTTGTTGCGGTAGATCCACTTTGTGCCAATGATATTATGCTTGCGAGGATCTGGACGTTTGACCAGTTCCTAGACATTGTTGAGCTCGAACTGATGTAATTCTTCTTGCATAGCCTGAATCCACTCCGGCTCCAAGAATGCTTCATCTACCTTAGTGGGCTCTGTGATAGAGACAAAAGCATAGTGCCCACAAAAGTTAGATAAATGTGAAGCTTTTGAGCGTGTGAGAGGACCTGGCGCTTCAATGTCATCGATGATCTTGTCAACTTGTACTTCTTTTGCAACGCGAGGATGAGCTGGTTGTCGTCGAGGTATTTGATCATTTTCCTCAGCACCATTGTCTTCAGCATTGTCTTCAGGTGCGTCAGCTCGACGTTCTTCGCATACTGGAATGATTCTTCAGCAAATTCTTCAGTAGGAATGACATCCTCAGTTGCCTTGAACTTGATAGAATCCTCAGGTGCTGGTTCATCTAACACAGAAGGTAGGTGCTCTCTTTGCGAGCCATTAGTTTCATCGAACCGCACATCTACAGTTTCAACAATCTTGTGAAGAGCGATGTTGAAGACTCTGTAGGTGTGCGAGTCCTTTCCGTAACCAAGCATAAAACCTTCATGTGCTTTCGGTGCAAATTTAGAATTGTGGTGAGGATCTCTAATCCAACATTTAGCACCGAAGACTTTGAAATAACTCACATTGGGTTTCTTGTCCGTGAGGAGTTCATAGGCCGTCTTCTTGAAGAATTTGTGAAGATATACTCTGTTGATGATGTGGCACGCAGTATCAATTGCATCAATCCAAAAACGATCAGGCGTTTTGTATTCATCAAGCATAGTGCGAGCCATCTCAACAAGAGTTCTGTTCTTGCGCTCCACGACGTCATTTTGCTGAGGAGTATAAGGAGCAGATAGCTCATGAGTAATACCAAGTTCATCAAGATAGTCATCAAGACCGGAATTCTTGAACTCAGTTCCATTGTCACTTCTGATGTGCTTGATCTTCACACCAAAGTTGGTTGAAGCCCTCGAGGAAAATCGTTTGAAGACTTCCTGCACTTCATGTTTGTAAGTAACAATGTGTACCCATGTATATCGAGAGTAATCATCAACAATGACAAAACCATATAGAGATGCAGCATTAGTGACTGCTGAGTAATGATTAGGTCCGAAGAGGTCCATGTGAAGCAATTCGAATGGACGAGTAGTGGTCATGATAGTCTTCACTGGATGCTTGGCCTTGGTCATTTTTCCATCTTCACAGGCTCCGCATAAGTGATCTTGAGGAATTTGACATTCTCAATGCCAATGACATGCTTCTTCTTTGCAAGCGTGTGCAAATTCCTCATGCCTGCGTGACCAAGTCGTCGATGCCATAGCCAGCCTTTTGAAGCTTTTGCAAGTAGAGACACGGCTGGTTGTGGTCCTGTAGAGAAATCAACAATATACAAATCTCCTCTCCGAAAGCCTTCGAAGACTTTGGAATTGTCAGCTTCCATAATCACAACACAGCGATACTTGCCAAAGACAACAACCATATCAAGATCACAAAGCATTGAGACTGACATGAGGTTGTATCCTAAGGACTCAACAAGCATGACTTTCTCCATGTGTTTATCCTTAGAGATCGCAACCTTACCAAGACCCAATACCTGACTTTTGCCTTTGTCAGCAAAGATGATATGCTTCAGATGTGATGGTGATAAAGGAGCATCCATCAAAAGATTCTTGTCACCAGTCATGTGATTTGTACATCCACTATCGAGGACCCATTCAGTGGTTTTGGGTTGATCATCCTGCAGATGAATTAGTGTAACTTACAATCTCATATGCTTCATCAGTGAAGAATATGATATTAAGTTCATCAGATGAATTTCATCAAGCGGTAAACAGATATAGCAGTATGAGTACGTGTGAAATGAAAGTTCATTTCATCATGGTTAGCCTGCGTCCTTTCAGGCAATTTTGTCAGGTCCCCAGCAATCTCTTCAGACGTTAAGGCACGTCTGGAGACCTGACCCTGCAGAAGAGATTAGTTCTTTTTCTTCACCACCCACATCTGAAGGGGTGGCAAAGAGTTCATCACTCTGCGAGCACCATACGAGAATGGTGGCATAGAAGCCAAACCATTTCGTTTCACATAAGAGGGCTTAGGGTAAGCATATGAATAAGCAGCGAAATTCTTTGAGGACTTATGAACATAATGATTTGAAGAATAATGTGCATATTCGTAGCCCTTAGCTCTACCCTGCGAAACAGAGTTGTTAGCACGATGATAGTCATATGAGGACTTTGATCCATTTGAGGAATTTGATCCACGTGAGGAATTTGGTCCATATGAGGACTTGGATCCATATGAAGAATTAGGTCCATATGAAGAGTTTGTTCTGGGGTTCCTATTCTTCACAGGTGGTGTCATGAGGACATTCACCTGAAGACTTTCAACATATCTTTTGGGAACCCAGATTTTCTTTATAGGGGAACCGTTCCTGCACTTAGTCCCAACATATCTAGCAAATACTTCACCATTCTGATTTTTGAACAGTTTATAGTTGGAGTCAAATGACTCATCAGAAGAATGAGGAGATTCACATGTAAAGCCAGATAACATGGATGGATCAACTGGAGGTCCCTTTGCAGCAACCCATGAGGTTTTGGGATACTGCTCAGGATTCAAATATGTTCCATCAGCATTAAGTTTCCTCTCAAAGGCAATACCCTCTTTCCTAGGGTTTCTGTTGAGGATCTGCTTTTTGATCACATCACAAAGAATCTGGTGCCCTTTGAGGCTTTTGTACATGCCTGTCGTGTACAGTTCCTTCAGCCCTGCATCGTCAGTGATACTAGCAATGTCCTCAGATGAGGAATTAGTGATAGCAGAGGCAGGTGAAGAATTTGTAACAGTTGACGCATTTGAACATTCAGGTGAAGAATTAGCAGATTCACGTTCAATGCACTTTAAGCATGGAGGAACAAATTCTTCCTGAGAGGTGTTGATTTGTTGAGCAAGTAATGAATCGCGCTCCTTCTGAAGATCTTCATAACTCACTCTTAGCTTCTCAAGATCTTGCTTTCTTTGAAGAAATTCATAAGAAAGTTTCTCATGATCAGATAAGAGAGTGTTATGATGACTTTGAAGGTTATCAAACCTAGACTGAAGTCTCTGAAGATTTTCAGTCAGGGCTTTAGTGCGATCCATTTCTTCACCCAACATATCATCACTTTTGTCTAGCATGTTTTGAACCTTTTCCAAGGCATGTTGTTGTTTGGTGGCAATGCAAACAAGTTTGGTATAGCTAGGTTCAATATCATCATCAGATTCATCATCATCAGATTCACAGTCACTAAAGTCAGATGAGGAACATTCGGTTACCTCGACACCCTTTGCCATGAGACATGATGCAGAAGATGATGATTCTGGTTCGAAAGTCATCATTTTGAGAGATTCCTTGAAGTCCTCAAAACAAGGATCATGACGGGTTCGATGACCTTCATAGACGTCGGAGATTCGGTCCCAGATAAGCTTTGCATTGCAAAGATGCATAATGAGCCTGAATTGGTCTCTGGATAGACAGGAACAGATGATATCCTTCGCCATGCAGTCAAGTCGAGTGTATTTGCGAGTATCATCTGCGTTCGCCGACTTGCATAGATCAGTAAGACCAATCTCAGTGAAGGTCCACAGCTTGCTGTCCCTTGCCATGAGGCGCTTCCTCATCATGGCCTTCCACTTGGGATAATCATGACCGTCAAAGATAGGGCATGTCACTTTCTTCATACCTGCGGTCGACATAACTACAACTCCAGGCGGTTAAACCAAAATCACATAGAACAAGGGAGTACCTTGCTCTGATACCAATTGAAAGTGCGTTATGTCGACTAGAGGGGGGGTGAATAGGCGATTTTTATGAATTCTTCACTGAGGAATTTGCCGGTGAGGAAATTCCTTAGCGAAGAACTATTAGCAGCGGAATAAGTACTCAGAAGTAAGCATGATAGAATACAATCATGGTCATCATGATGAAATGAAGACTAGCGCAGAGTACAGAAAGCGTAATCACAGGATAACACAAGATGAAGACATACAGACTGAAGAAATTGAACTGAGGAAATTGAGAAAGTCTTCAGTCAAAGTCTTCAAACACAGATATGAACAAACACTCAACACAGTAATGACGAAATGAAAGGGTTGAGGAAATAGAACCAGTTAGGTTGGTGAAGACAATGATTTGGTAGACCAGTTCCAACTGCTGTCTCAGTTGTACGTCTAGTTGGAGCGGCTGAGTATTTAAACTCGAGGACACACAGTCCCGGACACCCAGTCGCTGAGCACGCAGCTCAGGACACCCAGTCCTCACCGTATTCTCCTTGCACTAAGATCACACAGATCCCGTCCAATCACTCGTGGTAAGTCTTCAGGCGACTTCCAAACCTTCACAGACTTGGTCACTCGGCGATCCACAATTCCTCTTGGATGCTCTGGACCTTGACGCCTAACCGTCTGGAAGAAGCACAGTCTTCAAAGGTAACAAGCGTCGGATCCACGCAGGATCAATTTCTTCAGTGATGCTCAATCACTTTGGGGTTTGTAGGTGTTTGGGTTTGGGATTTTCCTCACTTGATGATTTTCGCTCAAAGTCCTCGGAGGATGGGTTTCTCTCAAATGACAAGTGTCAAGTTCTCTCGGAGGAGCCAACCAGCTAGTGGTTGTAGGGGGCGGCTATTTATAGCCTAGGGAGCAGCCCGACATGATAAGACATAAATGCCCCTCAATGATATGACCGTTAGGTGGATAAGATATTTTGGGATAGCTGGCGCGCAGCACAGCAATGGTCGGAAATTTGACTCTCAAATTCCTCAGGGCTATCATGTTCCTCACTGTGTAGGTAATTCGCACTGGCGAATTCCTAACTCCTCAGTCAGAACAAATTCATCAGCGACCAGAAGAACTTCGTCTCTGTCACTGAAGAAAGTGGCTGAACTGTATGAGATTTCCAAAGGCTTCACTCGAAGGGATTGGTAGGTGTAGGATTTTGAGTTGAGCATCACATGGAAATTTTTCCTTAGTATTTCCTCAACCCCCTTTAACAGTACGGTGTTTCCTATGACTCAAGAAAGAGAAAATGAAACTACAAAAACAAAAGTCTTCACGCTTCATGTTCCACAAATGAATACCAAGTCTTCAAGGTCACACCAATTTCTTCACTTTCAAAGTCTTCAAAAAGTCTTCAGAATATCAAAGTCTTCAGTTGAAGAACTTCATTTTTAGGGGTCGACTTTCTCTGTAAATATCAAACTCCTCATAGACTTATAGACCTGTGTACACTCACAAACGCATTAGTCCCTTAACCTATAAGTCTTCAATACACCAAAATCACTAAGGGGCACTAGATGCACTTACAGCTGCACCAAGTTTTCACCTCATCGGCTGTGAAATTTGAGCCATTATCAGTGATGATGCTATGGGGGACACCGTACCGGTGTACAACCCCGGATATGAAATCTATTACTGTTCCGGATTCGGCCGTTTTAACTCGTTTGGCTTCGATCCATTTGGTGAATTTGTCAACCATGACCAATAGGTATTTTTTTCTTATGGCTTCCCCCTTTAAGGGTTCCGACCATATCCAGCCCCCAGACTGTGAAGGCCCAAGTTATGGGGATTGTTTGGAGAGCGGTAGGGGGCATATGACTCTGATTGCCAAAGAGCTGGCAGCCGATGCAATGTTGGACAAGGTCCTGTGCGTCTGCTCGGGCCGTCGGCCAATAGAAGCTTGTACGGAAGGCTTTGCTGACTAGCGCTTGAGCTGCGGCATGCTGTCCGCCCAGTCCGGTGTGAATTTCAGCCAGGAGTTGCCGCCCTTCCTCTTCAGAGATGCACCTTTGGAGCACTCCGGTCGCACTTTTCTTGTAGAGTTCCCCTTCGTGGACCTTGTAAGCTTTAGAACGCTTGACTATGCAACGTGCCTCATTTTGGTCTTCGGGGAGCTCCTGCCTATTTAGGTAGGCCCAGAACGGCTCGGTCCATGGGGCAATTACGACCATTATATCATGGGCCGAAGGTGTTATTTCGGTGGCAGAGCCTCTGATTGTGTCGGATGGTTCGGAATCTGGGGGTGTATTCGGATCCATGCTGGTATTGCTGGACTCCCCTTTCCATACTACAGATGGCTTGAACAGCCTTTCCAAGAATATATTAGGTGGGACAGGGTCGTGTTTGGCGCTGATGCAGGCAAGGACGTCCGCCTCTTGATTGTTTTCTCGAGCCACATGGTGGAATTCGAGCCCCTCGAACCGAGCTGACATTTTGAGGACGGCATTATGATAGGCCGCCATTTTCGGATCCTTGGCATCAAAGTCTCTGTTTATTTGTGATATTGCAATGTTCGAATCCCCGCGCACTTCCAGACACTGGATGCCCATTCAGACTGCCATCCGAAGACCATGTAACAGGGCCTCGTATTCGGTTGCATTGTTGGAGTCTGTGTATAATATTTGTAGTACCGTGTCCCTGGAGATGTCAGGACTACCCCTGCTCCCAGTCTGGCCAGCATTTTGGAGCCGTCAAAGTGCATGATCCAGTTGGAGTACGTGCCATACTCTTTAGGGAGTTCGGCTTCTGTCCATTCGGCGACAAAGTCAGCCAATACTTGCGACTTAATGGCCTGCTGCGGTTTGTATGTTATGTCGTTCGGCAGGAGCTCGATGGCCCATTTAGCAATCCGGCCCGTAGCATCACGGTTATTAATTATGTCGTTGACTGGTACTTCGGAGGCAACGGTAATCAAACACTCTTGAAAGTAGTGTCTTAGCTTCCGAGATGCCATGAAGACTGCGTATGCTCTTTTTTGATAGTGTGGGTATCGGGATTTCCATGTGGTGAGCACCGTGGATACATAGTAAACTGGCTTTTGAAGCGGGAATTTGTATCCTTCCACCTGTCGTTCGACGACGAGCACTGCGCTTACCACTTGATGTGTTGCAGCTATGTATAGTAGCATAGGTTCGCCGATGTTTGGCGCTGTTAGGACCGGATTACTGGCCGCGGCTGCATCTATCCATACAAAGTGTTCGGTGCACCGAAGGAGGCGGTAAAGATGCAACACCTTTTCTCCTAGCCTAGATATAAAGCGGCTCAAAGCGGCCACACATCCCGTTAGCTTCTAGATGTGCTTGAGGTCTGTTGGTATGGTTAATTGCGACAGGGCTCGAATTTTTGCTGGATTCGCTTCTATTCCTCTGTTGGAAACAATGAAGCCTAGGGGCTTCCCCGAAGGGACACCGAAAACGCATTTTTCCAGATTCAACTTGATGTCGTATGTCCGGAGGTTATCGAATGTGAGCCTTAAGTCTTCTATTAGGGTCTCGACGTGTCTAGTTTTTATGACAACGTCATCCACATATTCTTCCAATGTTTTGCCGATTTGTTTCTCCAGGCATGTTTGGATCATGCGTTCATAGGTTGCGCCGGCATTCTTCAGCCTGAAGGGCATAGTGTTGAAGCAAAAAGGGCCATATGGCGTTATAAAAGCTGTTGCAGCTTGGTCAGACTCTGCCATCTTTATTTGATGGTATCCGGAGTATGCGTCGAGAAAACATAGCGAGTCGTATCCAGCAGTGGCATCGATGATTTGATCGATGCGAGGGACGGGAAAGGGATCCTTGGGGCAAGCCTTGTTTTGGTCTTTAAAGTCGACGCATAGGCGCCAGGATTTGTCCTTTTTGGCACCATTACCAAATTCGCCAGCCAATCCGGATGCTTAATATCTCTGATGAATCCGGCCTCAAGTAGCTTGGCTAGCTCCCCCATCGCCTGTCATTTGGGTTCTCAGAACTGCCTTAGGGTCTGTTTTACCGGCTTGTATCCCTTTAGTATGTTGAGGTTGTGTTTGGCCAGCCGGCGTTGGATGCCTGGCATGTCCGAAGGGTGCCAGGCAAAAATGTCCCAATTCTCGCATAAGAAATCTTGAAGTGCGGCGTCCATCATGGGGCTCAATTGTGTTTCGATGGATGTTGTTTTCGTGGGATCCGTTGGGTGGACCTGGAATTTGTCTATCTCGTCTGCACGTTTAAATGAGGTGGACTTGGCTCGTTTGTCGAGTATCATGTCGTTCCTGTCCACAGTGGCTCTCAGTGTTGTTAACTCTTTGGCTGCCAGGGATTTAGATAATGCTTCCAGGGCTAGTGCTGCAGTTTTGTTTTCGGCGCGGAGTGCAACATCCGGATCACTGCCTAGAGTGATGATTCCTTTGGGACCGGGCATTTTAAGCTTCATGTACCTGTAATGGGGCACATCTTGAAATCTTGTAAACGCATCCCGCCCTAGAAGGGGTGTGGTATCCGCTGCTGAAAGGAGCCACTTGGAACGTAATTTCTTCGGACCTATAAATCTTCAGGGTGCCGAATACCACATTGAGTGTGATTTTTCCCGCGCACCATGCTTCTCGAGTAGGGATGATTCCCCTGAAGGTGGTGCCGCTTTGCTCAATGCGTCTTTTATCAATCTCCAATTTGTTGAGCGTTTCTTCATAGATCAAGTTTAACCCGCTTCCGCCGTCCATAAGTACTTTGGTTAGCCGGAAGCCGTCCACTATTGGGCTAAGGACCAGACGGCTGGTGCCCGGACAGTCTGGAATCGAGGTTCGTCACTGGCATTGAAAGTTATATCCGTGTCGTTCCAGGGGTTTATCTTTGCCACATGGCAAATTTCCGCAGAGCTTCGGTGAGCCTGCTTGCGCCTGTTGTTCGAGGCGAAAGTCTCGAAGACTGTTAGTACTGTATCGTGTCCGTGGGTAGGATATTGTTCTGCTTTATGGCTCGCAAGAAGATCACTCGCCGCTTTTTGCTACCTGCCGGAGTATCCAACATGCCCTAAGGCTATGAGTTGGCATTGTATCCGGCACACTATGGAGCTTACATGGCCCGTCGAGCCATTCTTCCAATACGGATCCCCGCCCTAGGGTTGGCCTCAGTTTCTTGGGGATTGGATCGGATGTCTTACGAGAGTTCGTCCGTTTGGTTCAGACGAAGGTCTTGGTGATAGCGGTACTATCCCAAAACTCTGTTTGGGTCTTCCAAGCACTTTCCATTACACAGTACTTATGTACTATGGTTGCCAAGTCCGCGAAATGTTTTATTTTGCGGCGACTTATAGCATTGAGGAGCCCTTCGTCCGTGCAGTTTTTGTAGAAGAGTTAGATCATGTCCTCGCGGCAGTCCTTAACCTTGTTGAGCGCAAGGAGGAATCTGGCCCAGTAATGATGTACCGTCTCCTAGGGCTCTCGCCTGATGCGGGAGAGACAGTCTAAGTCCAAATAGGTGTTGTTAGCAGAATCCGGATCATGATACAATCTAACGCCCAAGGGCGCGGGCGGTTCTGAGCCCAACAGCTCGGGATCCCGAGTGCTACCCAATTCCTTTGGCCCAATGCCCGATCCTAAGTCCAGGACCTGGGGCAGGTTGTCCTCTAAGCAGCTCTTTGGCTCAAGGAGTTCAGGGATCCGAACATAATTTGTCCTCAAAGCTGGGGGACGATCCGCGTGTGGTTCTTCCACAATCGCTATCTCATGGGTGGCCGGCGGGGATCTGATGTCCCTTCTGTCGGGTTTAAGCCCAATCCGATTATAGTTCGTAGCGACTCCCTGAGCGGCGATGCGATCCAAGAGTTCATTAAGGGAGGAGATCCCCATTGGATCCATCTGTTCGGGAAGTTCTGAACTGACCTGAAGGTTATGATTGATGACCCGAGAGGCCATCGTCCGCTTTGTCGCTGACGGGGCGGCCATGATAAAGCCGCCGAGCCGGAGCGTCTGGCCTACAGCCAGAGCTCCCTCCGAAGTGATGTCGTCCTTGAAGACGAGTCGAGCCATCAAGCCTTGCGGCGACATCATAGAGGAACTCTCAATGAAAGCACCAATGTCGGTGTCAAAACCGGCGGATCTCGGGTAGGGGGTCCCGATCTGTGCGTCAAGGCTGATGGTAACAAGAAGTAAGGCACACAGATGTTTACCCAGGTTCGGGCCTTCTCGATGGAGGTAAAACCCTACTTCCTGCTTGATTAATATTGATGATATGGGTAGTACAAGAGTAGATCTACCACGAGATCATAGAGGCTAAACCCTAGGAGCTAGCCTATGATGGTATGAATGTAATTGTGATCGGCCTTCTAAGGACCAACCTCTCCAGTTTATATAAACACCGGAGAGGGCTAGGGTTTACATGGAGTCGGTTACAAGGAAGGAAATATAATATCCGGATCGCCAAGCTTGCCTTCCACGCCAAGGAAAGTCCCATCCGGACACGGGCCAAAGTCTTGAGTCTTGTATCTTCATACTTCAATAGTCCGGACGTTGTACACAGTCCGGATATCCGGATACCCCCTTATCCAGGACTCCCTCACCTGCCCCCTCCTCCATTCTTCTACCTAACTAGATCTGGCATAGAGGAGCTGCTCCGCCATGGCAGACGGCCCAAGGTGAGCGGAAGTTCTGGGCGAAGCCCACGTCCGTGCTCGACCACTGACACAGCCCCAACCCCAGCCCGCCCTCCTCGGCTTCCATGCTGTCGTTCGAGGTGGCGAGCCTCGTGGTCGGAGGCAATGCCAACAACGCCTCCTCGCTGGCCCCGCAGGCATGGCCGGGCGGGAGGACAGGGCCGGCATGGTGGGGGTCAAGGAGGAGTTGGCGCACTAGTTGGCATGGGGATGGGCCTCGACGCCGGCGAGGGATGGGACGACGCATGTGGCCGATGATGGACTAGGTGGGGATCTCGCCCCGTCGAGCGGCCCGTGCCGTGTCACTGATACGTGGGTCCAGGGGCGGGCACGAGTGAGGGAGTCCTGGATAAGGGGGTATCCGGATAGCCGGACTGTGTACAACGTCCGGACTATTGAAGCATGAAGATACAAGACTCAAGACTTCGGCCCGTGTCCGGATGGGACTTTACTTGGCATGGAAGGCAAGCATGGCGATACGGATATTATATTTCCTTCCTTGTAACCGACTCCATGTAAACCCTAGCCCTCTCCGGTGTCTATATAAACCGGAGAGGTTGGTCCTTAGAAGGCCGATCACAATTACATTCATACCATCATAGGCTAGCTCCTAGGGTTTAGCCTCTACGATCTCGTGGTAGATCTACTCTTGTACTACCCATATCATCAATATTAATCAAGCAGGCAGTAGGGTTTTACCTCCATCGAGAGGGCCTGAACCTGGGTAAACATCTGTGTCCCTTATTTCTTGTTACCATCAGCCTTGACGCACAGATCGGGACCCCCTACCTGAGATCCGCCGGCTTTGACACCGACATTGGTGCTTTCATTGAGAGTTCCTCTGTGATGTCACCGCAAGGCTTGATGGCTCGACTCGTCTTCAAGGAAGACATCACTTTGGAGGGAGCTATGGCTGTAGGCCAGACGCTCTAGCTCGGCAGCTTTATCATGGCTGCCCCGTCGGTGACAAAGCCGAGACGATGGCCTCTCGGGTCATCAATCATAACCTTCGAGTCAGTTCGGAACTTGCTGAATAGATGGATCCAATGGATCTCTCCTCCCTTAATGAACTCTTAGATCACATCGCTGCTCTGGGAGTTGCTATGAATTATGATCGGATTGGGCTTAAACCTGACAGAAGGGACATCAGATCCCCGTCGGCCACCCATGAGATAGCGATTGTGGAAGAACCACACGCGGATCGTCTCCCAGCTTTGAGGATAAATTATGTTCGGATCCCCGAACTCCTTGAGCCAAAGATCTGCTCTCCCAGGTCCACGACTTAGGATTGGGCATTGGGCCGAAGGAATTGGGTAGCACTCCGGATCCCGAGTTGTTGGGCTCAGAACCGCCCAAGCCCTTGGGCGTTAGATCGGATCATGATCCAGATTCTGCTACAACACCTATTTGGACTTAGACTGTCTCTCCTGCATCAGGCAAGAGCCCCAGGAGACGGTACATCATTACTAGGCCAGATTCCTCCTTGCGCTCAACAAGGTTAAGGACTGCCACGAGGAGGACACGGTCTCACTCTTCTGCAAAAACTGCACGGACGAAGTGCTCCTCAATGCTATAAGCCGCCGCAAAATAAAACGTTTCGCGGACTTGGCAACCATAGTACGTAAGTACTATGCAATGGAAAGCGCTTGGAAGACCCAAACAGAGTTTTGGGATAGTACCGCTCTCACCAAGACCTTCGTCCGAACCAAACGGACAAACTCTCATAAGACGTCCGATCCAATCCCCAAGAAACTGAGGCCAACCCTAGGGCAGGGATCCGTATTGGAAGAATGGCTCGATGGGCCAAGTAAGCTCCACAGTGCGCCGGATACAATACCAACTCATAGCCTTAGGGCATGTTGGATACTCCGGCAGGTAGCAGAAAGCAGCGAGCATCTTCCTGCGAGCCATAAAGCAGAACAATATCCTACCCGCGGCCACGATACAGTACTAACAGTCTTCGAGACTTTCGCCTCGAACAATAGCCGCAAGCGGGCTCACCGAAGCTCTGCGAAAATTTGCCATGTGGCAAAGATAAACCCCTGGAATGACACGGCTATAACTTTCAATGCCAGTGACGAACCTCGATTCCAGACTGTCCGGGCACCAGCCTCTCTGGTCCTTAGCCCAATAGTGGACAGCTTCCGGCTAACCAAAGTACTTATGGACGGCGGAAGCGGGTTAAACTTGATCTATGAAGAAACGCTCAAGAAAATGGAGATTGATAAAAGCCGCATTGAGCAAAGCGGCACCACCTTTAGGGGAATCATCCCTACTCGAGAAGCACGGTGCGCGGGAAAAATCACACTCGATGTGGTATTCGGTACCCCGGAGAATTATAGGTCCGAAGAAATTACGTTCCAAGTGGCTCCTTTCAGCAGCGGATACCACGCCCTTCTACGGGGGGACGCATTTACAAGCTTTCAAGCTGTGCCCCATTACGGGTACATGAAGCTTAATATGACCGGGGCCAACGGAATCATCACTCTAGCTAGTGATCCGGACGTTGCACTCCGCGCCGAAAACAAAACCGCAGCACTAGCCCTGGAAGCATTATCTGAAGCCCTGGCAGCCGAAGAGTTAACAACACTGTGGGCCACCGTGGACAGGAACGACGTGATACTCGAAAAACGACCCAAGTCCACCTCATTTAAACCTGCAGATGAGATAGCCAAATTCCAGGTCCACCCAATGGATCCCGCGAAAACAGCATCCATCGGAACACAACTGAGCCCTGTGATGGATGCCGCACTGCGAGATTTCTTACGTGAGAATTGGGACATTTTTGCCTGGCACCCTTCGGACATGCCAGGCATCCCACTCCGGCTGGCCGAACATAGCCTCAACATACTAAAGGGATACAATCTGGTCAAACAGACCCTAAGGCGGTTCTTAGAACCCAAACGACAGGCCATGGGGCAAGAGCTAGCCAAGCTACTTGAGGCCGGATTCATCAGAGATATTAAGCATCCGGATTGGCTGGCGAATTTGGTAATGGTTCCAAAAAAAGGACAAATCTTGGCGCCTATGCGTCGACTTTAAAGACCTCAACAAGGCTTGCCCCAAGGATCCCTTTCCCCTTCCTCGCATAGATCAAATCATCGATGCCACAGCTGGACACGACTCGCTGTGTTTTCTCTACTTATACTCCGGATACCATCAAATAAAGATGGCAGAGTCTGACCAAGCTGCAACAGCTTATATAACGCCATATGGCCCTTTTTGCTTCAACACTATGCCCTTCGGGCTCAAGAATGCCGGCGCAACCTATGAACGCATGATCCAAATATGCCTAAACAAATCGGCAAAACAGTGGAAGCATACGTGGATGAAGTTGTCATAAAAACCAGACACGTCGAGACCCTAATAGATGACTTGAGGCTCACATTCGATAACCTCCAGACATACGACATCAATTTGAATCCGGAAAAATGTGTTTTCGGTGTCCCTTCGGGGAAACTCCTAGGCTTCATTGTTTCCAACAGAGGAATAGAAGCGAATCCAGCAAAAATTCGAGCCCTGTCACAGTTAACCATACCAACAGACCTGAAGCACATCCAGAAGCTAGCGGGATGCGTGGCCGCTTTGAGCCGCTTTATATCCAGGCTAGGAGAAAAGGCGTTGCCTTTTTACCACCTCCTTCGGCGCACCAAACACTTTGTATGGACGGATGCAGCCGCGGCCGGACTCGATGAGATAAAGACCTTACTGGCCAGTAATCCGGTCCTAACAGCGCCAAACATCGGCGAACCTATGCTACTATACATAGCTGCAACACATCAAGTGGTAAGCGCAGTGCTCGTCGTCGAACGAGAGGTGGAAGGATACAAATTCCCGCTTCAAAAGACGGTTTACTACGTATCCACGGTGCTCACCACATGTAAATCCCGATATCCACACTATCAAAAAATAGCATACGCAGTCTTCATGGCATCCCAGAAGCTAAGACACTACTTTCAAGAGTGTTCGATTACCGTCGCCTCTGAAGTACCACTCAATGACATAATTAATAACCGCGATGCTACGGGCCGGATTGCTAAATGGGCCATCGAGCTCGTGTTGTTCGACATAACATACAAACCGCGGCGGGCCATTAAGTCACAAGTATTGGCTGACTTTGTCGCCGAATGGACAGAAGCCGAACTCCAACTAGATCATGCACTTTGACGGCTCCAAAATGCTGGCCGGACTGGGAGCAGGGGTAGTCCCGACGTCTCCCACCGGGGACACGGTCTAGTACGTCCTACAAATATTATACACAGACTCCAACAAGTAGCCGAATACGAGGCCCTGTTAAATGGTCTTCGGATGGCAGTCTCTATGGGCATCCAGCGCCTGGAAGTGCGCAGGGATTCGAACCTTGCAATATCACAAATAAACGGAGACTTTGATGCCAAGGATCCGAAAATGGCGGCCTATCGTAATGCCATCCTCAAAATGTTAGCTCGGTTCGAGGGGCTCGAATTCCACCATGTGGCTCGAGAAAACAATCAAGCGGCGGACGTCCTTGCCCGCATCGGCGCCAAATGCGACCATGTCCCACCTAATATATTCCTGGAAAGGCTGTTCAAGCCATCTGTAGTATGGGAAGGGGAGTCCGGCAATACCAGCACGGATCCGAATACACCCCCAGATTCTGAACCATCCAAACAATCGGAGGCTCTGCCACCGAAATAACACCTTCGGCCCACGAAATATTGGCCATAATCGCCCCGTGGACTGATCCGTTATTGGCCTACCTAAATAGGCAGGAGCTCCCCGAAGACCAAAATGAAGCACGCTGCATAGCAGGCGTTCTAAAGCTTACAAGGTCCATGAAGGGGAACTCTACAAGAAAAGAGCAACCGGAGTGCTCCAAAGGTGCATCTCTGAAGAGGAAGGGCGGCAACTCCTGGCTGAAATTCACACCGGACTGGGCGGACACCACGCCGCAGCTCGAGCCCTATTCAGCAAAGCCTTCCGTACAGGCTTCTATTGGCCGATGGCCCAAGCAGACACACAGGACCTTGTCCAACATTGCACCGGCTGCCAGCTCTTCGCCAATCAGAGTCATATGCCCCCTACCACTCTCGAAACAATCCCCATAACTTGGGCCTTCGTGGTCTGGGGGCTGGATATGGTCGGACCCCTTAAAGGAGGAAGCCATAAGAAAAAATACCTATTGGTCATGGTAGACAAATTCACCAAATGGATCAAAGCCAAGCCAGTTAAAACGGCCGAATCCGGACCAGTAATAGATTTCATATCCGGGGTTGTACACCGGTACGGTGTCCCCCATAGCATCATCACTGATAATGGCTCAAATTTCATAGCCGATGAGGTGAAAACTTGGTGCAGCAAAATGGGCATTAAGCTCGACTACGCTTCCGTCTACCACCCGCAAACAAATGGTTAGGTCAAACGGGCAAATGGTCTTATCATGAGCGGCATAAAACCCAGATTAGTGCGATCTTTAACAGACTCGGATACGCACTGGGTAGAGGAGCTCGACTCCGTACTTTGGGGGCTGCGGACCACACCGAATCGAACCACCGGATACACACCATTTTTTATAGTGTACAGTGCAGAAGCAGTACTACCCTACGACATAATACATGATTCGCCACGCGTACGCATGTACAAAGAGAAGGAAGCTGAGTTAGATCGGCAGGATAACTTGGACGCCCTGGAGGAGGAGCGCGACGTAGCAAAAGCCCGTTCTTCATTCTATCAGCAGCAGGCTCGCCGATATCAAAGCATAGAAGTGCGGGCCAAAACTTACAATATTGGCGAGATCATTCTACGCCTACCGGAGAAGAAGAAGGACAAACTCAAACCCAAATGGGAAGGTCCCTTCATCATCGACAAAGTTCTCACCAGAGGAGCGTACCGCCTACGTAATGCATCTGACAACAGACTCGAGCCGAACCCATGGAACGCGGCTAGACTCAGGAGATTCTACGCCTAACGCCGAACGCAGTGTTCGTCTCCTCACCCCCTCCTTTTTAAATTATGCTCCACCATTGTTTCTCTCCTTTCTCGACTCTCTTTCCATTCACACAAAGTACTGAATACAGTGCAGATTTCCGGATTATCCCGGCTGTACCATGTGTGCAAGCTGTATCTAGGGGCTTCCTATTTGGAAGCTAGACATAATTACTTTAATGGCTTTTTGCCCATCACATATGCATTCTTTTTCCATATGTGCCTTTTCTTCACCATTATATGCATCGATATGACTTAAGATGTGGCCAAGATGGGTTGCCTGGCTCTTGTATTTATGCCCTACGTTCCCGTTAATTCGTCTAGGGCATAAGGGGAGCACCTTTGCGATTGTTACTGTCGGTTGAGTCGGATGTGTACCTCAGACTGGGTGAAGCCGAAAGCTAGTTTCCTTAAGAGAATATTCGATCGGTGAACAAAGGATGTATTCATTGGTTACACAAAGAACCCAGAAGCTTTGTATCCCGTGCCATCGTGCGTAATCCAGACATGTGCATCGACACATGGATACCTAGGGAAAGGAACCCCTAACGGAACTATTCTCCCTAGAAGATGTTTCTTGCTATCCATGCAATATAACATAACTAGTTGGGTACTTGTCTGTTCAAGCACCTACGACCCCTACGCCTGGTCTCCAAGCATGCCCCAGTTTTCACATAATCGAGCAGGTATTCAGACACACACCGGATTATAGGGCCCGGGGGCTGAAGCGAAAAGGTCCGCCATGACAAATGATTTCATTCCGGCTAGAGGCTTCTTATGCCAATCAATTTACATAGTCACGGAGAACGACTATATTCCTCCTCTATACCATCTAACAGGTTATCTAGCCTACAATCCTGCTGAGAATACTTAGCGGCTAATGCTACCTGGTTATACACCAGGCTCACGGGAATTTCTTGCCCATCGGGCCCCGCCGGTCCCACTTCGGCCATATGGTTAGGGTCCAGCTTGGTGTAGCGCGTCTTCACCATCGCCCAGGCTTCTCTTGTTCCCTGCCGGCAGGCTGATATCTTTCACAGACGGAAGCGCCGCTGGGCTCCTTGGAGAAGGTCCGCAAGCTCCCCCATGCCATTCAGTAGTAGGCTTGATGGCCACAAGGCCTGAGCAACGTCGTACATCACTTGCCGGGCACGCTCGTGCCTCTGCGACAGTTCTTGCAGAAAATCACCTGCAAATGAGGACATCTCCTCTTCAGGGTGACCCGTTAACATTCTTGCAAGGAAAAATCTTTTTAATAAACTTCCTCGCTGAACTATCCAATAGTTCGCTTGCGTTCCTACCATAGATGCCGCGACGAGGTTTTTTGTTCTCCTTCACGGAGTCCGCCAGTTGTGCGCGGATGTCCTTTAATTCCACGTCCAGGCGAATATTGGCATCATGAAGCTTGTTCTTCTCTTGCACCACCTGCGTAAGGATGCGCTCATCGGCCTTTAGTTGCCGTTGGAGATGCGAGTCGTCACCCACGGTGCCATCCGGATTCACTCCAGGATTGTCTGCAGAACCAACTGTTAGACTAACCGCACCAGCCATCTACTAACTAGCACATCTGTGTATAACGGAGACAAATATTACCGGCAGGGGCCTTTCGGGATCCCTCTAACTTGGCTACAGCATCAGATAATTGGGCCTGGCAGGCCTCCAGCTCCCGTGCCAATTGTTCATTCTTGTCCACAAGGACCTGCGGATATATTGATCCTTCAAACAGTTATCCCAACTATTCTAAGTCTCAGGGGCTACTGTTAGGCATACTTATCAAAATCTCTTACCCGTATGTCTTTGGTATACTGGCTTGTCGCTTGGGCAAGCCCACCTCGAGCGTCTCGGACATATGCATCCGCTGAATTGAAGGCATTAAAAGCCTCTTCAGAAAAGATGTTGTGCCGGAGCACGGCCTTCCGGCGCCAGTGGTTCATGGCGCTCTCCACCTCGGAGTTCGTGGCCGAACACATATCCGTACCCTCCATCGGGAAGCTATGCGGTGCTGGCCCCGTATCCGCCTCCGCCCCCGAAGCCGGTTCTGGAACCCGGCTGGTGGAGGCATGGTTGGTGGGGTTTCTGGATATAGCCCGATTATTCCTCTTCCTACCAAGACACAAAGGGCGCTGTCATATTTCAAATTATATGACAAGCAGGACAGGCTATGACTTTACCTCTGCAGCGTGTGTCAGCCCTCACTGCCTTCCTCTTGAGCCTGCCCGATCCGGACGCCCGTGGTTGATGAGCCCCCAGGGGCTCGGCCCCTCACTCCGGCCGTCGTTTCTGCAAATAGAGCGACACATCAAAGGTAAAATTAATACATGGGGAAAGTCCTCTTCGGAGGATGGGGTTTTTCAGCTCAGCTTACATGTGACGTGGGAAGCAGTCCAGGGAAGTCGGTCATAATGGCCACTAGGGCGCCGTCCCAGCTCGCCTGATAAAATACTCCCTTGACGAGCTCCACGGTAATATCCGGATCTACTTTGAGTCCCGGATCTAGGGCCCTTCCAGGGTCCTCGGGTTGCGGGGAGGGGCTAAAGATTCCTTCCACAGCCCTCCTTAGTTCCTGCTCAGAGCCATTAATGCAAGTAATCTTAGCAGAAGTACGATAGAGTAAATGAAATTGGGAAAAGTATGGCAACTTACCCATTCTAGGGGGTTGTACATGGAGAATCCGTCCCGCATTTTTATGCGAAGGAACTTCTCCTCTTCCCCTTTGTACAAAACAGACAAAATCCTTGCCAAAGCGGCAGCAGAGTATGGACCCTTACGACCACAGCGGGTGGCGTCATCTTCCCTGTTATAATGCCACATGGGCCTCCCCCGATATTGAAGGGGCTGCACTCCTCGCTTTATGCATATTAACATGACCTCAACAATCGTCAGTTCACACTTGGCAGGCAACTTCATCCTATTCATCAGGAGGAATACCTCCCTTGTGTCCTCTTCTTGAGGGCCATGGGGACGCCAGCTTAGGCGTGCCCTCGGTGGGGCGTTGCTGAGCTTGGGGAGACCCCCCCCCCCGGACTGGATCCGGAAGGGGAACGTCGTTTATATAGAACCACTCTGACGGTCAGTTTTCTGGTGCGTTCTCAGCAGTGCCGGATAGGTATCCGGTCTCGGCAATGCGCCATACTTCGGCCCCGCCCACTTGATACAGGGACTCCCCCTGGGTGCGGGGGACAAGGCAGAACATCTTCCTCCACAATCCGAAGTGTGGTTCGCAGCCTAGAAACAGTTCGCAAAGAGCGACATACCCCGCTATGTGCAGAATGGAGGCTGGGGTAAGATTGTGTAGTTGGAGGCCATAGAACTCCAGGAGCCCGCGGAGAAACGGGTGGATAGGGAACCCGACGCCCCTCAGCAGATGCGAGATGAGGCATATTCGCTCCTCCGGGGACGGGTTAGGAAATCCCTCCGCTTGTTCCCCTCCGTCGTAAGTAGCTATTCCAGCTCGGACGGAGACCATGAATGCCAGTGGAAGAAACCCTTGAGTTTGTAACTTCACCAAATGGCTGTGGGGAACTGAGCACTCTCCCCAATCCCCCATCTTAGAGCGAGGAGGGCAAGTAGAAGAGCTGCAACGGCCGGCCATGCTGGAATGGCTTTTCGCGAAGCGCTTTAGGATGCTAGCTCAAGGGAAGGGAGTGAGGTTTGGATCTGAGAACCCCTGCCCCTTCAAATAGACGGTTGGCTTGGAGGATCGAGGGTGGAAAATGCAAAAATACATTGACTCCTCGCATTCGCTCGACATGTGGAGATGGTCATTACTGAGGCGCTGGAGTCGAGGAGCACGACATCAATTGGAGACTGAACACCATTCGTCGCAATATGTACTTTGGAGTATTCGGAGAAAGAACCCGCCTTGCAATGTCAAAGACAATACTGCACGCTAGACTCATCGTCATTGAAGCCTGGTTCAGGGGCTACTTAGGGAGTCCTAGATAAGGTGGTATCCGGACAGCCGGACTGTGTACAGCGTCCAGACTATTGAAGCATGAAGATACAAGACTCAAGACTTTGGCCTGTGTCTGGATGGGACTTTCCTTGGCGTGGAAGGCAAGCTTGGCGATCCGGATATTATATTTCCTTCCTTGTAACCGACTCCATGTAAACCCTAGCCCTCTCCGGTGTCTATATAAACCAGAGAGGTTGGTCCTTAGAAGGCCGATCATAATTACATTCATACCATCATAGGCTAGCACCTAGGGTTTAGCCTCTACGATCTCGTGGTAGATCTACTCTTGTACTACCCATATCATCAATATTAATCAAGCAGGAAGTAGGGTTTTACCTCCATCGAGAGGGACCAGACCTGGGTAAACATCTGTGTCCCTTACTTCTTGTTAGCATCAGCCTTGACGCACAGATCGGGACCCCCTACCCGAGATCCGCCGGTTTTGACACTGATAACGAGAGGGCAGCAGCAGACGAGAGCGGACGACGAGAGCGCCCGCTTTTGTCCGCCACGAAACCATTTGTGGTCCATTTTTGCGTTCAGTTTGGGTCGGGCGGATGACAAACGGACAGCAGGCGGACACGCGCGTCCATTTGGGTTGCCTCGTTGGGCCAAGTTTTCTGTCTGGATGACCCAAATGGACAAAATATGTCCTTGCGTTGGAGTTGCTCTTAGTCCATATGGCATGGGTAAAGTGTACAACCTATGAAGAGTCTTAGAATCTATTCGAATAGCCATGTTCTTAATATTGGACACAGTTCGTATTTAGTCACATAGATTGGCTCTGTCAAGTTCAAGGCATAAACACGACACATTAAAGCTCACCAAGATTGAAACTAGGCAAGATGAAAATTGTGAGATCAATGTTACTAGCAGCCGGGCATAGGAGTATGCCAGTGGCTTGGGGTTTAGCCAGTGGGTGACTATGAGGATTATGATGGCTTTGATAGTCTATTTAATTGCTGGTTATGCTTTTCGTTGTCTTAAGGTAGTGTACTTCAGTTGTTTCTCTAATTCAGTAACAATATATTTGTTGGACTGACGTTAGTATTAGCAATGGTATATTTGGTGGATAGACTTTAGTAGTAGATACGGTCATATTTGAGGAATGACTTTAGCTTAGTAATGATCATATTATTGGAGGAATGTCTTGACTTAAGGTTATGAGTATGCTATGATAAAGTTAGTAGGCTTCGTACTGTTTTTACTACCGTTATTTGTTTTGATAGATGTTCAGGAAAATGTAGTTCATACTGATTTTACTTCAGTACTTCCCCGCAAGAGGTTTATGCCATGCTATTTATCTTACTCGAAGTTTATGATCTGGTTTGATGACCAGTATGGTTGAGATAGTTGGTACATGCTTGAATGCCATGGAATGTTTACTTGAGTGGGATATGATTGATTTTCTTGAGAGTACATTCAAAGTACTAAATTGGATATTAATGAGGCCAGGTGTAAGGCTGGACCTGTCTTCCACTAGTTAGGAGTCGGAGTTGTCGCACACTAGAAGGGTGACACAGTTAGATCCTTGTGGGGTGAACTCGCGTTAGGATCGTGCTCCCATTGATAGAGTTTCCGTTGCAGTCATCTCTGAAGTAGTCACCAAGACTACTACAGATTGCTCTGACCTCAATGCATCGCTGAGACATGGAGCTTTGTAAGTTGACATTGTAAAGTTATGGTATCAAATAAAGCATTTTTTTGTCGAAAGTTCTCTATCTTGTTACCCAGGGATTGTTAAAGCATACGCCAGGTTGATTTCCTGGGCTGAAGAGTGTGGTGATCCTTCCGAAGACAGTGGTAATTCACTGTACTAAAACGGGGTGCCACAAATGCAACTATCTAATGGACAATCTTTTATAAGCGTAAACAATAGAGAAGGCTCATACTATGCCATTTTATTTATATTTTGATGGAAATGTACAAAGGAAGAGAGACAAATCATATATGATCTAGCATGTACTGCAATCCCTCCCCGTTAAGACTAGGTTTATCCTTCCCCGTAATCAAGGACAAATGCTCCATGAAAACAAAGAGACATAGATCCATGTATGTTTTTTAATGTATATCTGATACCTGATACACATTCCTATTTAATATGTAAAACAAAGAGACAACCTGTATACCTGATACACATTCCTATTTAATATGTAAAACGTGATACATGTGCAAGCTTTTTTCTTGAATGTCTTTTTTAGGAACATAGCAGTGTTTTGTATTTATTTTTTGACCGAAGAAAGCGAGCAACGTTGTTGAGAAAATGTTGCGGAGGAACGTATTTCCTGGGACACGACTCAAGATGGCAACGGGTCCTGAAACCCGCATCCCCGCGGGGTTTTACCCTATTAGGGGACGGGGATGGGCGTGTTTCTAACCCCGCGGGGCTGCTGTTGGGTGAGGTATAAAACCCGGCACGTTTCGTGGGTTCAAACCCATTTGAACACTACCTGAACCCGAAACCAGTCACACCCGTTAGAATACTATAAATTTGGCCATTCAACCTTGACTACAGACTAACCCACCCAGCCAGAGTGTCCCAGCCCAAATCGACTCAACACACCCAGCCGCAGCCTCTCGGCTATTTATCTTATGTTGTTTTTGCTCAAAAAAATTTTATCTTATGTTGTTTCTGCTGAAATATACAATGTTTGTGGGCGGTTAGGTGGGATGGATCAAACTTGCGCGGGCATCGGGACCTATGTCCAACGGCCCACCTAGTGCTGAAAGCCGAGCCTTGAATAAATACTCTGCCTTGGCGCCCAACGCAACCGTCTCAACCAACACCTTAGAGCAGGTTGAGGCTGCTACCACTGTCCATTAGGACTCGTGTTAGGTGAAATCCGTCGATGACTGGGCCGAGAACCAGTGCGGCCGAGCTGCCATGGAGGATACTAGTTGGATGATCTCGACGATGGAAGGTGATCGGGAATGACGACCACGGATTGAATTTTGGGACCACGGATTGACGGGCTTGAACCCCTCGGGGAATTCATGGTCCAGTACTTCATCTGTGAAGCAGAGAGGGTGTGCGGCGCCTCTATATCAGGCCGCGTCGGGGCACACCTCTGATGAAGTCCGCCTGTGGTTATCGGCCCGGGCGTGACTAGGTTTGTCATGTCCGAATAGGTAGCCATCATCATGAGTCAAAAGGCGTCCTCGCGATCCGTAGATTGATCTGGTGTGTCCTACTCTGCTATTCAGGTCCTGCCGAAGGTCGTATGTACAGTCCCAAGCTGTTTTGTCTCTATTTTTACAAGGCGGTGGGGCAGGCTGTTGTTCGGCCTGAGTTGTCGTTTTATCCCGACCGCGGGGTGGTCGCTCTGCCGCACTATCCCGACCATGTGGTGGTCGTTTCGCGTTGCGTGAGGGAGGTATGGGCTCCGGCGCCTCCTCATCAAACTGAGGTAGCAGTCTGCGTTTCGGGTAACTCTTGGCTAGACGCTTGAGGCCGTATTCTTCGGCTGCTAGGACGTCAGTCCATCTGTCAATGAGTAGGTCTTGATCAGCTTGAAGCTGCTGCTACTTTTTCTTCAGGCTTCTTGCAGTAGCTATTAGCTGGCGCTTGAAGAGCTCCTGCTCGAGGGGTACCTTAGGCATGATGAAATCCTCGTTGCTGAGGCTCTCCTCATCCTTAGATGGTGGATGGTAACTATCGTCATCCAGGTCGTTGGGCATGGTCTGTTTATTAGGGTTAACTTGCCCGTTGTCTTGTTCCTCCTGTTCGGATGTTGCTCCAACAGGGTCTTCATTGTTTTCGGTGTCGTCCAATGTACTATTTTCTATGGTGGCAGTGTTGCTGTACTTTGAGAGACGTGACTTAGAATGGCGTTTAGGGCGCCGGTGCTTGGACTGTGTCTCAGAAGGTTTATTCGCAACTAGGTCTTCTTTGTCATCGTCACTAGCTTTTTTAGGTGCGTCGACCATGTACACAACGTACGAAGAGATGGTCGTCCAACGTCCAGTGAGTGGCGGGTCTTGGCCTTGCTCCTTGTCGGCATCGTCGTCCATACCTTCGATGCCTTCGGAGCCATAATCAAGCACGTCGGTTAAGTCCTCGACAGTGGCTATGAAGTGGGTGGCGGGTGGGAAGCGAAATTCTCCATCATCAGCCTCTAGTTCGAACCGGACATAGTTCGGTTGTGAGTCCCCCGCCAAGGACAGGTTTTTTAATGAATCTAGAACATCGACCAAGGGCGAGTGTTGGAAGACGTCTGCGGCGCTGAACTCGAAGATCGATGACTGATCCAGCTTGGTGTCCGCAGGCGCACATGGTTCGGAACTTATAGCCGGAAACGAGTCCAGAATTCCGTTGACGCAGATATTCGCAGGTGTTGAGTTTGTGTGCGGCTCTGATGTCTACTACACAACCTTCTTCTTGTAGACATTATTGGGCCTGCAAGTGCACAGGTTTGTAGTACATTAGCAAATTTCCCTCAAGTGGATGACCTAAGGTTTATCAATTCGTAGGAGGCGTAGGATGAAGATGGTCTCTCTCAAACAACCCTGCAACCAAATAACAAAAAGTCTCTTGTGTCCCCAACACACCCAATACAATGGTAAATTGTATAGGTGCACTAGTTCGGCGAAGAGATGGTGATACAAGTGCAATATGGATGGTAGATATAGGTTTTTGTAATCTGAAATAATAAAAACAGCAAGGTAACTTATGATAAAAGTGAGAGTAAACAGTATTGCAATGATGGGAAACAAGGCCTAGGGTTCATACTTTCACTAGTGCAAGTCCTCTCAACAATAATAACATAGATAGATCATATAACAAGCCCTCAACATGCAACAAAGAGTCACTCTGAAGCCACTAATAGCGGAGAACAAACATAGAGATTATGGTAGGGTACGAAACCACCTCAAAGTTATTCTTTCGGATCAATCTATAAAAGAGTTCATACTAGAATAACACCTTAAGACACAAATCAACCAAAACCCTAATGTCACCTAGATACTCCATTGTCACCTCAAGTATCCGTGGGCATGGTTATATGATATGCATCACACAATCTCAGATTCATCCAACCAACACAAAGTACTTCAAAGAGTGCCCAAAGTTTCTACCGGAGAGTCAAGAACGTATTCCAACCCTTATGCATAGGTTCCCAATGTCACGAAACCCGCAAGTTGATCACCAAAACATACATCAAGTGGCACATGATATCCCATTGTCACCACAGATAATCACGGCAAGACATACATCAAGTGTTCCCATAAAAGACTCAATCCGATAAGATAACTTCAATGGGGAAACTCAATTCATCACAAGAGAGTAGAGGGGGAGAAAGATCATAAGATCCAACTACAATAGCAAAGCTTGGGATACATCAAGATCGTGCCATAGAGGAACACGAGAGAGAGAGATCAAACACATAGCTACTGGTACATACCCTCAGCCCCGAGGGTGAACTACTCCCTCCTCATCATGGATAGTGCCGGGATGATGAAGATGGCCACCGGTGATGGGATCCCCCTCCGGCAGGGCGCCGGAACGAGCTCCCGAGAGGTGTAGGGGGTACATCGGAGGAGCTAACGGGGCCCCACTAGGCAGGGGGCGCGCCCCCCACCCTCGTGGGCAGCCCATATCTCCCCTGACGTGCACTCCAAGTTCCCTGGGTTGCTTTCCTTCCAAAATTAACTTCTCCAGTTGATTTCGTTCTGTTTTCACTCCGTCTGATATTCCTTTTCCTTGAAACACTGAAATAGGCATAAAACAGCAAATCTGGGCTGGGCCTCCGGTTAATAGGTTAGTCCCAAAAATAATATAGAAGTGGATAATAAAGCCCAATATTGCCCAAAACAGTAGATAAAGTAGCATGGAGCAATCAAAAATTATAGATACGTTGGAGACGTATCAAGCATCCCCAAGCTTAATTCCTGCTCGTCCTCGAGTAGGTAATGATAAAAAAGAATTTTTGATGCGGAGTGCTACTTGGCATAATTTCAATGTAAATCTTCTTACTTGTGATATGAATATTCAGATCCGAAAGATTCAAGACAAAAGTTCATATTGACATGAAAATAATAATACTTCAAGCATACTAATAAAGCAATCATGTCTCTCAAAATAACATGGCAAAAGAAAGTTCATCCCTACAAAATCATATAGTTAGGCTATGCTTCATTTTCGTCACACAAAGATGTTCCCAACTTCTATACCCCCGATGACAAGCCAAGCAATTGTTTCATACTTAAATAATCTCAAACATTTTCAACCTTCACGCAATACATGAGCGTGAGCCATGGATATAGCACTATGGGTGGAATAGAATATGATGATGGGGATTGTGTGGAGAAGACAAAAAGGAGAAAGTCTCACATTGACGAGGATAATCAACGGGCTATGGAGATGCCCATTAATTGATGTCAACATGAGGAGTAGGGGTTGCCTTGCAACGGATGCACTAGAGCTATGAATGCTCAACAAAAGAAAACTAGTGCGTGTGCATCCAACTCGCTTGCTCACGAAGACCTAGGGCATTTGAGGAACCCATCATTGGAATATACAAGCCAAGTTCTATAATGTAAAATTCCCACTATTATATGAAAGTGACAAAATAAGAGACTCTCTATCATGAAGATCATGGTGCTACTTTGAAGCACAAGTGTGGAAAAAGGATAGTAGCATTGTCCCTTCTCTCTTTTTCTCTCATTTTTTGGGCCTTTTCTCTTCTCTTTTTTTGTTTGGGCAATGCTCTAATAATGATGATCATCACACTTCTATTGATTACAACATAAGGATTACAACTCGAAACTTAGAACAAGATATGACTCTATATGAATGCCTCCATCGGTGTACCGGGATGGTGCAATGAATCAAGAGTGACATGTATGAAAAATAATGCATGGTGGCTTTTCCACAAATATGATGTCAACTACATGATCATGCAATGGCAATATGACAAAAGTAATGTATGTCATGATGATGATGATGGAAGTTGCATGGCAATATATTTCAGAATGGCTATGGAAATGCCATAATAGGTAGGTATGGTGGCTGTTTTGAGGAAGATATAGGGAGGTTTTTGTGTGATAGAGCGTATCGTATCACGGGGTTTGGATGCACCGGCGAAGTTTGCACCAACTCTGAAGGTGAGAAAGGGCAATGCACGGTACCGAAGAGGCTAGCAAAGGCGGAAAGGTAAAAGTGTGTATAATCCATGGACTGAACATTAGTCAAAAGAACTCATACACTTATTGCAAAAATTTAGAAGTCATCAAAAACCAAGTACTACGCGCATGCTCCTAGGGGGATAGATTGGTAGGAAAAGACCATCGCTCGTCCCCGACCGCCACTCATAAGGACGCACAAGCCAGGTACACTTCATGTTTCAAATTTGTTACACAACTTTAACCATACGTGCATGCTACGGGACTTGCTAACTTCAACACAAGCATTCTTTGAAATCATAATCACTCAACTAGCATGACTTTAATATCACTACCTCCATATCTCAAAATAATTATCAAGTATCAAACTTTTCTTAGTATTCAACACATTCATAAGAATTCTTACAAATCTTTTATGCTTAGCATATTAGGATTTTAAGAAAATTACCATGCTATTTAAGACTCTCAAAATAATATAAGTGAATCATGAGAGTTCATATATTTCATAAAAATAAAACTACCACCATGCTCTAAAAGATATAAGTGAAGCACTAGAGCAAATGACAAACTACTCCGAAAGATATAAGTGAAGATCAATGAGTAGTTAAATAATTGTGCAACTATGCGAAGACTCTCTCTCATTTAATAATTTCAGATCTTGATACTTTATTCTATCAGAAAGAAAAGCTAAAGAAAACTACATTTCAAGGATAGCACAACTCATGTGAATAAGCAAAAACTTAGGCTCAACCGATACTAACCGATAGCTGTTGAAGAAGAAAGGTGGGATGCCTACCGGGGCATCCCCAAGCTTAGATGCTTGAGACTTCTTGAAATATTATCTTGGGGTGCCTTGGGCATCCCCAAGCTTGAGCTTTTGTGTCTCCTTAATTCCTCTCATATCATGGTTTCTCTTTTTACCAAAAGCTTCATTCACAACAAACTCAACAAGAACTCGTGAGATAGGTTAGTATAAACAAATGCAAAACCTTATCATTTTCTACTGTAACAAATCACTAAAATTATTATTCAACATTGAATACTAAATGCCTCTGCATACTTAATACTCCTATCTCAAATAGAATCATTAAACAAGCAAACATATGCAAACAATGCAACCATAACAGCAATCTCTCAAAACAGTACAGTCTGTAAAGAATGCAAGAGTCATCATACTTAACTAACTCCAAAAATTCTGAACTAAAATTCCCACTGTAATAAATTTATCAGATCTCATTATGCAAAAAGTTTCAACATTATATCATGCTCTGACTTTTCTAGGGAATTTTTTCAACAGCGGCAAACTTTCTGTTTTCAAACAGCAACATGTATACTAGCAAAATAAGCATGGCAAAGGCTATCCTTAACTTTTTTATTGAAACTAAAGATGCAAAACATTATTCTAAATAACAGAAAGAAAATACTAACGAAATAAAATGACGCTCTAAGCAAAACACATATCATGTGGTGAATAAAAATATAGCTCCAAGTAAAGTTACCGATGAACGAAGACGAAAGAGGGGATGCCTTCCGGGGCATCCCCAAGCTTAGGCTCTTGGTTATCCTTGAATTTCTTGGGGTGCCATGGGCATCCCCAAGCTTAGTCTCTTGCCACTCCTTATTCCATAGTCCATCGAATCTTTACCCAAAACTTGAAAACTTCACAACACAAAACTTAACAGAAAACTCGTGAGCTCCGTTAGCGAAAGAAAAAAAAACACCACCTCAAGGTACTGTAATGAACTCATTCTTTATTTATATTGGTGTTAAACCTACTGTATTCCAACTTATCTATGATTCATACCATCCGATACTACTCATAGATTCATCAAAATAAGCAAACAACACATAGAAAACAGAATCTGTTAAAAACAGAACAGTCTCTAGTAATATGTATCAAACGTATACTTCTGGAACTCCAAAATTTCTACCAAATTAGGAAGACCTGAGCAATTTGTGTACCAATCCATAGCAAAAATAATCAGATCAGAATCACGTTTCTGTGAATTAAAAAAACTAATTTACTGGGTGCAAAAGTTTCTGATTTTCAGCAGGATCAACACAACTATCACCGTAAGCTATCCTAAAGGTCTTACTTGGCACTTTATTGAAACAAAAGCTATAAAACATGATTACTACAGTAGCATAATCATGTGGACATACAAAAACAGTAAGAATAAATATTGGGTTGTCTCCCAACAAGACCTTTTCTTTAATGCCTTTCTAGCTAGGCATGATGATGACAATGATGCTCACATAAAAGATAAGAATTGAAACATAACGGGAGCATCATGAAGCATATGACTAGCACTTTTAGGTCTAACCCACTTCCTATGCATAGGGATTTGTGAGCAAACAACTTATGGGAACAATAATCAACAAGCATAGGAAGGTAACACAAGCATAGCTCTAAGAATTTAAGCACATAGAGAGGAAACTTCATATTATTGCAATTCCTACAAGCATATGTTCCTCCCTCATCATAATTTTCAGTAGCATCATGAATGAATTCAACAATATAACTAGCACCTAAAGCATTCTTTTCATGATCTACAAGCATAGAAAATTTACTACTCTCCACATAAGAAAAATTCTTCTCATCAATAGTAGTGGGAGCAAACTCAACAAAACAACTATCATGTGATTGAAAATTAAGATCAAGATGACAAGTTTCATGGTTATCATTATTATTTATAGCATACGTGTCATCACAATAATCATCATAGATAGGAGGCATGCTTTCATCATAGTAAATTTGCTCATCAAAGCTTGGGGGACAAAAAATATCATCTTCATCAAACATAGCTTCCCCAAGCTTGTGGCTTTGCATATCATTAGCATCATGGATATTCAAGGAATTAATACTAACAACATTGCAATCATGCTCATCATTCACATATTTCATGCCAAGCATTCTATGTAATTCTTCTTCAAGCACTTGAGCACAATTTTCCTTTCAATCATTCTCACGAAAGATATTGTAAAGACGTAACGTATGAGACAAACTTAACTCCATTTTTTTTGCAATTTTCTTTTGTAAACTAGACTAGTGCTAAAACAAGAAACAAAAAGATTCGATTGCAAGATCTAAAGATATACCTTCACTTACCTAGCCTCCCCGGCAACGGCGCCAAAAAAGAGCTTGATGTCTACTACACAACCTTCTTCTTGTAGATGTTGTTGGGCCTGCAAGTGCACACGTTTGTAGGACAGTAGCAAATTTCCCTCAAGTGGATGACCTAAGGTTTATCAATCCGTAGGAGGCGTAGGATGAAGATGGTCTCTCTCAAACAACCCTGCAACCAGATAACAAAAAGTCTCTTGTGTCCCCAACACACCCAATACAATGATAAATTTTATAGGTGCACTAGTTCGGCGAACAGATGGTGATACAAGTGCAATATGGATGGTAGATATAGGTTTTTGTAATCTGAAATAATAAAAACAGCAAGGTAACTAATGATAAAAGTGAGCGTAAACGGTATTGCAATGATGGGAAACAAGGCCTAGGGTTCATACTTTCACTAGTGCAAGTTCTCTCAACAATAATAACATAGATAGATCATATAACAAGCCCTCAACATGCAACAAAGAGTCACTCCGAAGCCACTAATAGCAAAGAACAAACATAGACATTATGGTAGGGTACGAAACCACCTCAAAGTTATTCTTTCGGATCAATCTATAAAAGAGTTCGTACTAGAATAACACCTTAAGACACAAATCAACCAAAACCCTAATGTCACCTAGATACTCCATTGTCACCTCAAGTATCCGTGGGCATGATTATACGATATGCATCACACAATCTCAGATTCATCCAACCAACACAAAGTACTTCAAAGAGTGCCCAAAGTTTCTACCGGAGAGTCAAGAACGTGTGCCAACCCCTATGCATAGGTTCCCAAAACATACATCAAGTGGCACATGATATCCCATTGTCACCACAGATAATCACGGGAAGACATACATCAAGTGTTCTCATAAAAGACTCAATCCGATAAGATAACTTCAAAGGGGAAACTCAATTCATCACAAGAGAGTAGAGGGGGAGAAACATCATAAGATCCAACTATAATAGCAAAGCTCGGGATACATCAAGATCGTGCCATAGAGGAACACGAGAGAGAGAGAGAGATCAAACACATAGCTACTGGTACATACCCTCAGCCCCGAGGGTGAACAACTCCCTCGTCGTCATGGATAGCACCGGGATGATGAAGATGGCCACCGGTGATGGGATCTCCCTCCGGCAGGGCGCCGGAATAGGCTCCCGAGAGGTTTTTGGTGGCTATAGAGGCTTGCGGCGGCGGAACTCCCGGTCTATCTCCTGTTCTGGAACTATTAGGGTACAAGAGTATATACGGGTGCAGGGGGTACGTCCGAGGAGCTACGGGGGGGCCCACGAGGCAGGGGGGCGCGCCCCCCACCCTCGTGGGCAGCCTGTATCTCCCCTGACGTGCACTCCAAGTTCCCTGGGTTGCTTTTCTTCCAAAAATAACTTCTCCAGTTGATTTCGTTCCGTTTTGACTCCGTCTGATATTCCTTTTCCTCGAAACACTGAAATAGGCACAAAACAACAAATCTAGGCTGGGCCTCCAGTTAATAGGTTAGTCCCAAAAATAATATAGAAGTGGATAATAAAGCCCAATATTGCCTAAAACAGTAGATAAAGTAGCATGGAGCAATCAAAATTATAGATACGTTGGAGACGTATCAGGCTCCAACGCCACGGACTCCGTGGCTTCAGATGGCACGATCTACTCCAGATCTAAGGCCATAGCACTTACAGGAACCATCTCCTGAATATGGTCTAATGACAGATTTAAGTCATGTTCATCGGAGCGAGGGGGAGCGATCACCGTCACTACAAGAAATATGTCAACTAGTGACCTTCTGTCAGTGACCCTGGAAGAATTGGTCATAAATATATGACCATTTCAGACCAATTGGTCAAAAGCTATTCGGGGGGCTCCAAACCCTAAACTATAACGACCATTTTGGTCAGAAAGGTCGTAATTTCCTTACACAAAATGGTCATAAAGCAGATAGCACTTGTCTGCTGCCTTATTTCTAGCTGATAATGACCAATATAGATGGTCATAACCTTGTAAATTGTGGTGGGTTGCTATGACTAGGTGCCACCTCATCAATTTTGCCTATGTGTCATGTCCATGTGGCAGTTTTTGCCCTAGGTTGTGAAGCAACCTATATTTCTGCCATTCCCAAAATTCCCAAATAAATCTCATAAATTCTTTGGGTCATATCTTCGTCAAATATATAAAAAACCTTCCTTGCCTAGTTCATAAATAATTCAAAAATATTCATTTTCCTATTCTGTTCAAAAAACACTTTGTGAAGGAAGTACCACTTTGGCATGTCCAAATGGTATCCATTTTCTACAGTGCTTTCCTATGCCCAAATAACCATCCTCCACCAAATGCCAGCTCAATCCGTTCATTATTTTGAGCCCAGCTTCAACATTCGTATTTATGTCTAGTGTGGTACTTTGCAAAGCAAGTACCACCTAGGCTCTTCCTTTTGAGCTGAAAATTTTGTGAAGACGGTCTTCTTAGTAGCTGATCATCCTCAGCCAAAACTCACACCCATTAGCCATGTGCATTTCCAGTACCGCTAATCAAACACTTGGCTGCTTATTCATGTTTGAGCATCGGTCGGTCTCCTCGTGAGAATCTTATGTCGTGATTTTCTTCCTAGCACCTACCTGGGGAGTGCCCAACCCACTAGACATGCCTATGCCGCCTAGAACACATGGCAATGCCACGGTCACGCGGTGACCACGCGGCGGGCATGCGAGTTTACGCGCTCTAGAGTTGGGGCCCTCGGCCACCGTCCAAACCTCGACGTATCGCCACCAAACCATGTATTTATGATTAAATAGGTACTTATGTAACTAGAAATGATTTTTGGAAAAAATAAATAGCAAACTATGAGGCAGCTACAGTTCAAATTTGACATGTTTCCTGCTGAATCGGCGGGAATTTGTCTTTTTCACCAGAGGTAGATCAAAAATATTGACACCCAACCATTTTGTCAATTGTGCATTATATATGGCCTAGTATTTTATAAAATTGATTAGGTCCAATTTTGCAAAAAATATATGGTAGGTCCTTCACAAAAAAACTCATTTTGGGCACTCGAAAAAATGGAAAATGAATTTCTCGTGCAAAGAAAATGAAAACTTCCTTAGGCAACATTGTTTGTCATTCCAATATGCACCCTTATGCATGATATGAGTTCATTTGAACAAACACTGCCATGAATGTGGCCATAAGATTGATCATTTGGCTTGAAAGCCATGAATCTTCAGGCATGATAGCTCATTTCTGAGAACACTTTTTTAAATAATTTCCGTATTGCAAGTTTATTATTTTTCCTAGAAACTTGGTCATATATAATGACACAATGCGAAGGTTTTCCAATTTTTTGAATTCTTTATGCCCGTTTCAAAATGCGGTCAAAACGGCGGGAATGACCGTTTCTAGCTAGTGGTTGAATCTTGGAAAACTTTTGATGTTTCTCTGATTAAATAGATACTTATATACCTAGAAATGATTTTTGGAAAAAATAAAGAGCAAACTATGAGGTAGCTGCAGTTCAAATTTGACCCGCTTCCAACTGAATCGGCGGAAATTTGTCCTTTTCACCAGAGGTGGATCAAAACTTTTTACACCCAACCATTTGGTCAATTGTGCATTAAATATGGCCTAGTATTTTAGAAAAATGATTTGGTCCAATTTTTCAATAATTATTTGGTAGGTTCTTTACAAAAAACCTCATTTGGGGCACTTGAAAAATGGAAAATGGCTCTTTTGTGCAATGAAAGTGAAAACTCCCCAAATCAACATTGTTTGGAATTCCAAGATGCACCCTTGTGCACAATATCAGATCATTTGAACAAACTATGCCATGAATGTGGCCATAAGATTGATCATTTGGCTTGAAAGCCATGAATCTTCACGCATGATAGCTCATTTCTGAGAACACTTTTTTAAAATAATTACCGTATTACAAATTTATTATTTTTCCTTGAAACTTGGTCATATATAATGACACAATGCGAAGGTTTTCCAATTTTTAAATTTTTTTGTGCCCGTTTCAAAATGCGGTCAAAACGGCGGGAATGACCGTTCCTAGCTAGTGGTTGAATCTTGGAATTTTTTCGTGTTTCCATGATTAAATAGGTACTTATGTACCTAGAAATGATTTTTGGAAAAAATAAAATGCAAACTACGAGGTAGCTACAGTTCAGATTTGACTCGTTTCCTTATCAATACCGTCAGACATCAAATGAGCCATGGTCTTGTGCAAGCATTTCTCTTTTGAATGCAGCCATGGTCTTGCAAGCAATTGCGGCTGGTAGAACATGCTGCTATTGTGTTGTACTGCTTGCAGCAGTTCTTGCTTAATAGTGGCAGTAGTAACTCAAGTAAGGTCCAGTAATAAGTTATTTAACATGTGTTCTTGTTCATTAATATCATAAAATTAGGAGTAAGGATTTAGCTTTCATTTTGCATTCACTCAACGATTGTGGTAGTCAAATTAGATGTCTCCTCTGTTGTTTGAATCCACTCTGGATAGATGACATCTTGTTAGTGTGGCATGATGAAAGATTCAGGTTTTTTCTATTGATTTGTTTCATCATCATTATGCATGTGTACTTGGTCAATCAGGAACCCATTAGGAGCCAAATGCCTCTCTTAAATATGTTTATTAATATTCTATTTGTATTTTAGTTTGTGGCTTAAGGAACCGAGCAAGGGAAACCATTATACCTCGTTCTTTGTTTTGTATATAAACTTTAATTTTGTCGTATCATTTATGTCAAGTAATAGTTCTTTGTTCTGTGTTATGGTAAAAGAAGATATGATTATAATAATTTCTTTTACTTAGGCTGACTAGGTACAAGAAAAACAATTGCTGCCACACAAGACGACCAAGGTCCGCTCTGCTCTAGTGCTATCCCTCGCTCTAGCTCTGTTCGTTGTTGCACAAGAAAAACAGAGACAAACGAAAACAAATTATCTAAGGTCCTATTATTATTACCTATATATGGCATTGCTACTAGATTGCCTAGCGCCACTGTTCATGATGGGTCAAACTTGTATTCGCTCCTGCTGCTGCATTTTGATGATCATGAGTGTGATGCATTTTGATGATCTCCTTGTACCAAATGAGTGCGTCGATGAAGCGACAGCGTCTCCTCTAGAGGGTGACAGCGGCGGCTCCTGTGTGCGGCTTCGACTACAACCTCTTCTCCGGTGAGTCCATTTCCTACCTCTAGCTCCATCTCTGAGCTGTTGTAATACCATGCTCTGTTTCATGGCCGTGGCTTATTTAGTCTGCTTGTTGTGCCTTGTGTATTGGAGCCTAATTAGCTTCTGTTAGGGGATAATATACTGGTTAAATCAAAATTTTGCATGAAATTTTGTTCTGCTTATTGTGCTAAGATTGTTTGCAATTGTTATACATATGTTACACAATTTTTGCTGCTGGCTGATCAGCTTTAGAGATGGTAACATGGTGCTGCACTCTCAGGATCATCTTATGATACACAATCAATTTTTGGTGTGCTCAAATATTTAATTTTAGTGATGAGGAAAGATCTCACCCAGTTTGCTAGCTCACTCACTTGAGTTGGTTTAACAGTAGTGGCCTCCTGACTTGTAGTTGGGTAGGTAGCTGAGAAGACTCATGGTGCTGGCTGGGAGCAAAAGTTTATATGCATGGATAATGAACTTGCACTAAATGGACAAAAATAAAGCAGCTGAGTATTAAATTAACTTGTAGTAAGTGGAAACAATATTCTGTATGGTGTACATAAGTATCGAGTTGATAGCTGATCTGTAGCAAATATAGTTGTGTGTAACTCCTTTACTTGGTTCCTCTTTTACAGGAGCTCCAGTCGTAAGAAAGTTGGAAGTGCGAAGACGTGAAGAAAAGCGCGAAGCTGTGAAGTGCGACTCAGCAAAGAGTTGTTTGTTCTATTTGATTGTAATATTGTAATAGCTGGTATGCCTAGGTTGTAATAGTCTACAGAAGTTGTAATACACTAATCTAGTGTTATTTGATAAATTTCACATGTTCTCTTGTTTGGAATATTTGATTATGAATGTGATTTGATAGTGTGTGAGATGGGAACCTGACAGTGCAACCCACTTATGAAATAATACGAGTCTATAACTTTCTGATGTGTGTGATCAATATATGAGATTAACATGACTAGTGGGACCAGCTCCAAAATATATTTTCCAAAAATAGGAAATCAATAGACTGTAAAAGGCTAAAGCCCAGAAATAAAAAGCCCGAAATATTGGGCTTGGCCCATGTAGCCCAATAGAATTCACAGGAAAAAAATAGAAAGACTAAACTAATGGGCTCGGCCCATCTAAAGCACTGAAATGGACCAGGCTGATTCTAAGTAACGACCTTTTGAATTGGTCGTAGTTGTGCCACGTCAGATTGCCACGTCGGATCCGAAGTGGCCTGGGCAGACATCTAGTGACCAAAACAAAACAATAGGCATATTTCGGTCGTAAACGTCTATGACCTTCTCACAGAGAAGGCCGTTAATTTTAGTTTACGACCGCCAGCTTTTGACCTTCTGTTTCTGGTCACAAAAAGGTCGCAAATGAAAAACAATGACCTTTTAGTGACCAATAGTCAAGGTCACAAGTTGACATATTTCTTGTAGTGCGTGGTCTCAAATCCGTTGAAGATCAAGTCTCCACGGATATTTGCGACATAGTTCAAGCTTCTGAATCTGACCTGGTGGCCAGGGGCGTAGCTATCGATCTGCTCTAGATTGCCAAATGAGTTGTCCCGCAGTAGGAAGCCGTCGAATACGAAAATCTGTCTAGGGAGGAAGGTTTCTCCCTGGACAGCGTTACTGTCACGACCGGTTTTCCAATAAAAATATTTATTGAGAAACCAATCTTTTGAGTCCAGTATGAGAGAAATCCACCTCACTGGTAGACAATTTCTTGATACAATAAGCCAGTAGCATAAAATATATTACAGGGTCGAACTGCGGTTGCTCAACCAAATTATTACAAGCACGCCAATAATTATACATAATGGCGGACATGACACAGTGGTGTGGAGACATACTACTGACTCGAGGATAGGGCGGTGGTGGAAAAACACAGCGGGGAGAGAAATACAAGACTCTAAGTCTATCATCTCATCGAGCGTCGAGGTGAGGCTCGATGAATTTATTTGGTAGTGGAAGCGAATATAAAACAGTGACCAAATCCAGGGTCGCACGAGACTGACTGGGACTCCTCTAAGTGTCGGACTCGCTATCAAACTCTTCATCCATGAGATCGCCTTCGTCAGCATCTGGCCAAATCAACAAGCCAGTGAGTACTTTGAAAGTACTCGCAAGACAGTTCGGACGTAAGATATAACAAATGCATGCATGGATGCGACATGAATAAATTCACCAATGTACATTATCAAAAAAAATTAGCATAACAAGGTAAGTAAAAGGGAAACGGCGGTAGTCTGCCTGAAATCCCAACAGAACATAAATAATTACCGATCGGGTGTCTGAAGCGACGCCTCGAAAGGTGAACAAATACATATAAGGAAAAAGATGCCACAGTCGGGCGTCTTAGCGACACCACATAAAGGGCTTAAAAAGAAATACCTCAGTCGGACGTTGGGGCGACATCACAGAAAGGGCTTTAAAAGAAATGCCACGGTCGGACGTCGGGGCGACATCACGGAAAGGGCTTTTTAAAAGAAATGCCACAGTCGGACGTCGGGGCGACATCACAGAAAGGGCTTTAAAAGAAATGCCACAGTCGGACGTCGGGGCGACATCACAGAAAGGGCTTTTAAATGAAATGCCACAGTCGGATGTCGGGGCGACATCACAGAAAGGGCTTTCAAAAGAAATGCCACAGTCGGACGTCGGGGCGACATCACAGAAAGGGCTTTTAAAAGAAATGCCACAGTCGGACGTCGGGGCGACATCACAGAAAGGGCTTTTAAAAGAAATGCCACAGTCGGACGTCGGGGCGACATCACAGAAAGGGCTTTTAAAAGAAATGCCACAGTCGGATGTCGGGGCGACATCACAGAAAGGACTTGATTCATAAGTAAATAATACTCATAATAAGCATTTAATTCATGAGAATAAATGGGTTAGTCCATCCACAGGAATATTCATTTAACCGGAATTAGCACTCATGCGAATCACCGGAGTCTCTGTCATCAAAACTGACATTGATTAGGATAAGATAATATCGATCTAGGACATGGAATAGATGATTTGGAGGGAATATATGACTCTGCAGAGTTTGTACAAAATTATTCCCACAGCCAACGGATTTCCGTAGTCACGAAGGACTAGTTCCGTTTACGGTATTTCGGAAGAAAACACAGCTAACCAGTACACACCCATCCTACCTCTCGATGCTAGGAATCACCCTAGACATCATCCAAGAAAAACTTTTGAGACGGGGAGATCACAATCTCGAATAGCATGGGATCAAATTTATATACGCGCGCTCTAAGGGGTGCCCCCCTCTCGGTCCCAACCGGAAACACCCATGCCCCCTGACCGGATGACTGGCTTTAATCCAGGGCCATGGAACCATCATCACGGCCTCTCCTTTTGGTGTGTACCAGGAAAGCGGTTTGCAACTTACTAAACCATATTCCTTGCGGAAAACATGTGGTAGTACAGGGGAGGAAATGAAAGGAACTGGACCGATACGGTTTGACACTGAAGTCACATAGTCTGGCATAAGACTGGCATGCTACAACACTGCCATCTTACCCATCCTCATGCCAACACATGGCCATTCATACTCACATCCATCCACTTATGGATCATCGAACTCACTTACCTCATTATCGCATAAAATGACATTCATCGATATGCTTCTCAACATGCCATGAAACTAACTAAATGCAAAACATGCCAAGACACTCATCATATCAAAAGTTCAAACATGCTTGCCTGGTTCAGAGTAGTCGGAGCCTAGCTCGGTGAGGTTCGCGGCTCCGTCACCTCCTTCGGTATCTACGGTATAAAGAAAATATATGCGCTATCGTAAATACCAAGGAGTGCACAGAAATTATACCAAATATTTTTCAAATAAATATGATTAAAAACTAGACAAAATTTTAAAGAGAACAGAAAAGGAATCAATCAAAAATACTTTTCTGCTTAAAAGTTATAAGGGTTTTTGTCCAGGGACTCATCTGTAATGAAACAGAAGTTTTCTAGGGGCTAGTTTATAAAAACAGAAAGCGCTTCGGTAGCGACTACGCCAGCCCAGAGGGAAAGCGCATTCGGCAGAAGACGTTTTCAGAAAACGCTTCGCTCAGACAGGATAGAGAGGCTGACAGGCGGGTCCCGCCCGTCAGGTTTAAATATTCAAACGGGGCGGCAGAGTTCGCCGGTGCCCGAGAGCCGCGGTGGTCGCCGGCGGCGATCCACGGCGAGGCAGAGAGATCGGAGGGTACCTCCGTGTTCAGGGCACCCTTCCGCGTCGGTTGGTGGTGGTGGTGGCGGTCGGCGAGCACCACGTCGACGGCGAGCTTTGCTCCGGCGGACGGCGGTTCGGGTGGTTGCGGACTTCGTCGGAGAGAGCTGCAGTGATCAAATTGAGGAGGGGGTTAGGCTTCTGGTAGCTAGAGGGAGTAACTGACGGGGTTTGGGCGCCGGAGATGGCCTCACCGGAGCGAATCGAGGTGGAGGCCGAGGCGGATCGGGGCGGCCGGAGCTGGGGGAGGAGACCTCCTCGAGGTCCCCCTAGTGGCCTGGCGGGGCGTTGGTGAGGTGTAGTGATGATGCGTGCACGAGGGTGAGCTCGGGGGCCCTTTTTATAGGCGGTCCGAGGCGGTGGCCGTGAACGGGGATTTCCGGCGATGGTTACGGTGGCGCAGTGCTCGGTCGGGGGTGATTAGGGAGTCGAGCGCCGTCGTGGGAGTTTACTGGGTCCGTTTAGACGCTAACCGGACTTGGATTAGAAGCTTAGGGCAGGCTTTGGTCGGAACGGGACGGCGCGGGTCCGTTGGCGGCAGAGAGCGCGTCCAGTGCTGTCGGGCCACGGCGACGGTGCAGCGGGGGTGCGCTGGCGTGCATGAGGCCACGCGGAGAGCCAGGGAGCGATGGGCGGCGCGGAACGGCGTTGAGCCGCCGTTCTTGTTCCCTGTCGGCTGCAACGGGGTTTCGGCCGCCGCAAGACACGCCGGCGTGGGCGGCCAGGGCGCCACCGACGCCGGGAAGACGCCAAGCGCGCGTGCGGGGGTGCTGGCCAGGGAGAAAAAGCCGCGTGCAACGCGCCAAGCGCACTGTGGCCGCGTGACTGAAACTGACGGACGAAAACGACACTGAAAACTGAATCTCTGAACTTTCTGAATTTGCAAAGGAATAGTGCAGCTCAGGTGTTCGACAGAATGCTTTTGGCCTCTGCAGATTTTTCCTTGAGCTGAAACTTGGTGGAGTGGCTTCTCATTGCTCACATAGGTTGCCTGAATTTTGGTGGAATTTTTGGAGTAGTGTAGATATGAATTTCATCAAATTTGGCAAATCTGGTCCAAACTTGCAGAGACTGAATTTTGAAAAATTTGAAAAGAGAAGGAGTGGATCAAGATGGTTCTGAGTTGTGGGTACAAAGGACTATCCAGGAGAGTTGGTTTGAGGTCAAAACTCAAATGAAAAGAGTACTTGCTTTGAAAATCACTCAGGCTCCAAATAATTTTCAGAATTGATTTGAGAGGAAAAATAATTAGAATAAAATCCAAAACTTGTTTGGATTAGTTGGGACAGAGAACTTAGGTTGATCACAAGGTGTAGGGGAGGTTTTGGAGAGGTTTTACCACATGGTCAAAAATGCTAAGTCAAGGGTGGTTCCAAGATATGAAAATCCCCAAATTTTCATAGAGTTTCATTTTAAAAGAAAACAATTTAAACTCCCAAAATAAATTTGAGAGAGAACCAACAGAGAAGAAGTTTTCAAAAGATCAAACACCAAAGTTTGAAAAAAATAAAATCCTTGCCAAAGCAAAGGAAGTTTTTAAGTGGAAGGTTTTTCTGAAAAAGAAAAATTTTAAAATGGCCTCTCCTCAAAAACCACAAAGTTTTTGATAAAAACCAAATAAAAAATTTGGAGTGTCACAACACCTACCCCCTTAGGAAAAATCTCGTCCCCGAGATTTCAGCTGATCCTTAAATAGTGTGGATGCTCTGTCCGAAGAAAATCCTCGCTTTCCCAAGTTGCTTCACTGTCGGTGTGATTGCTCCACTGGACTTTGAAAAACTTGATGGTCTTCTGTCGGGTCCTCCTTTCAGACTCCTCTAATATTCTTATGGGACGTTCTCGATAAGTGAGGTCTGGCTGCACGTCAATGTTCTCATGGGATACTTGTTTCTCTGGGTTGCTTACGCACTTCCTTAATTGAGAGACGTGGAACACGTCGTGAATGTCGGACAAGTCTTCGGGTAAGTCTAGCTGGTAGGCTACAGTGCCTCTTCGTGCCACTATGCAGAATGGTCCAATGAATCTTGGTGCTAACTTTCCTTTAATCTTGAATCGTTGCAATCCTCTCATAGGGGATACTCTCAGGTATACGAACTCACCGGGTTCGAAGCTGACCCTACGATGTTTCTGATCATAATAACTCTTCTGTCGACTTTGAGCGGTCTTAAGTCGGTCTCTGATTAGCTTGACCTTTTCCTCGGCTTCTCTGAGCATGTCTGGTCCGAAGATGCGGCTGTCTCCGGTCTCTGACCAATTTAACGGGGTACGACACCTTCGTCCGTATAAGGCCTCAAATGGTGCCATTTGTAGGCTGGCCTGGTAGCTATTGTTATACGCGAACTCGGCGTATGGCAGGCTTTCTTCCCAACTGGTTCCATATGTGAGGACACATGCTCTCAGCATGTCTTCTAAAATTTGGTTTACGCGTTCAGTCTGTCCATCAGTCTGTGGGTGGTATGCGGTACTGAAGGCTAGTTGGGTTCCCAGAGCCTGTTGTAAATGCTCCCAAAATCTTGAGACGAACTGAGTGCCTCTGTCGGATATTATAGTCTTCGGGACACCATGCAGACAAACTATGCGGGAAAGATAAATCCTGGCAAGCCTCTGAGTGTTGTAGGTCGTCTTCACTGGAATAAAGTGTGCCACTTTGGTCAACCTGTCAGTGATGACCCATATGGCATCATTCCCGTGTCGTGACCGAGGTAGTCCGACAATAAAATCCATCCCTATTTCATCCCATTTCCACTCAGGTATTTTGTTTGGTTGCAGTAGTCCGGCTGGTCTCTGATGTTCAGCTTTTATGCGTTGACATGAGTCGCAACATGCAATGAAGGTGGCTATGTCCCTCTTCATACCGTGCCACCAAAATCCTTCCTGAATATCCTTATACATTTTGGTTCCTCCAGGGTGGATTGAATATGGAGTGGTGTGTGCTTCAGCTAAAATTTGCTGCTTAAGGTCTTCTATGTTTGGCACGCATAGCCTTTCTCCGTACCATAATATTCCTTCATTGTCTATGACGAATTCCGAGGCCTTGCCCATACTCAACTTTCTTTTAATTCCTTCAATGCTGGGGTGACCGGGCTGAGCTTCTTTAATTTTCTCCACAAGGTTGGGTTGTATTTCCAAGTTTGATATGGTGCCTTCTGCTACCATTATCAAGTTGAGCTTGGCAAATTCTTGATGGAATTCGGGCCTCAAGCTGTGCAGATAGTTTCCGTCGGAGCTGGGGTTCCGACTCAGGGCATCGGCCACTACATTTGCTTTCCCTGGATGGTAATGGATACCAACATCATAATCCTTTACCAATTCCAACCAGCGTCGTTGCCGTAAATTTAGTTCTGGCTGCGTGAAAATATATTTGAGACTTTTGTGATCCGTATATATTTCACATCGATTCCCAAGTAAGAAATGCCTCCATTCCTTGAGTGCATGAATAACTGCTGCCATTTCTAAGTCATGAGTGGGATAATTTTCCTCATGCTTGCGAAGTTGCCTTGAAGCGTAGGCGACAACCTTGCCTTCTTGCATCAACACGCATCCGAGACCCTTTCTGGACGCGTCACAATATACTTCAAAATTCTTGTGTATGTCGGGTACAATTAATACCGGTGCTGTTGTTAACTTCCGCTTTAGCTCTTGGAAACTTTTCTCGCAGGCTTCTGTCCACTCAAACTTCTTATCTTTCTTGAGCAACTGTGTCATAGGCTTGGCTATGGTGGAAAATCCTTCAATAAATCTGCGGTAATATCCTGCCATTCCCAAGAAACTCCGTATGTCCGTTACGCTGGCTGGTGATTTCCAGTCAAGTACGGCCTTGACTTTCTCTGGGTCCACTGCGATACCGTCTTGAGTCAGCACGTGGCCTAGAAAACCTACTTGTCTTAGCCAAAATTCGCACTTGCTGAACTTGGCATACAATTGGTGTTTTCTTAGCTCTCCTAGCACAATCCTGAGATGTTCTGCGTGCTCTTCTGGTGTCTTGGAGTATACCAGAATATCGTCGATGAATACCACGACGAACTTGTCCATAAACTTCATAAATACTTTGTTCATGAGGTGAACAAAATATGCTGGGGCGTTAGTTAATCCAAATGGCATCACTGTGAACTCGTACAGTCCATATCTGGAGGTGAAGGCTGTTTTGGGGATATCTTCCGTTCGTACCTTCAATTGATGGTATCCTGACCTTAAGTCAATTTTTGAGAATACCTTGGCCTGAGCAAGTTGATCAAACAAATCGTTTATCCTTGGCATCGGGTATTTGTTTTTGACTGTGACCATGTTAAGTGCTCGATAGTCAATACACAATCTCAGCGTTCCATCCTTCTTTTTGGCAAATAAAATTGGTGATCCCCAAGGTGAGGAGCTGGCTCGAATGTATCCCTTTTCCAGTAATTCCTTTATTTGTTTCTTCAACTCGATCAACTCGGATGGTGCCATTCGGTACGGTTTCTTGTATATGGGGGTGGTTCCTGGTGCGAGCTCAATGCTGAACTCTATCTCTCGGTCTGGTGGCATGCCTGGTAGCTCTTCAGGGAATACATCTGGAAATTCACACACTACTGGAACCTTGTTTAGCTCAGAAACGTCCACCTTATTTAATCTCGGTTGCCGGGGTATTTTTCCTTCCTTGGCTGATACTCTTATTGTCTTCCCTTGGTGGTGTGTGAGAATTACGGTCCTGTTGAAACAGTCGATAAAACCCTTATTGGTGGTTAGCCAATCCATCCCTAGGATGACATCCAGTCCTTTATTTTCCAACACAATAAGATTTGCGTAAAACTCCAATCCTTCGAACTCAATGACCACATTCTGACAGTAATTCTGAGTAACTTGCTGAATCCCAGGGGACTTGATGGTCATGGATTTCTCCAAAGGAAGCATCGAAAAATTATTTTGCAAAGCAAAACTTTTCGAAATGAAAGAGTGAGAAGCTCCAGAATCAAACAAAACCATTGCAGGTATTGTGTTGACAGGAAACGTACCGAGTACGATATCCGGAGCATTTTGTGCCTCCTCTTTGGTTACGTGGTTCAGATGACCCTTCCTGTGGTTATTGTTGGGATTGAAATTGTTTCGCTTGGGCGCTGAATTATTGCCGCCGTTGTTCGGCTTTGGGGTTGAACTCCTTGGCTTGGGGCACTGTTTGGCATAGTGCCCTTCTTCTCCACAAGCGTAACAAGTAACGCCGGGGCGATAGGTGAATTCCTTGTCCCTTGCATGAAAATTCTTGATTGGGCGTGAGACATTGGATGAGAATTTGTGTGTCCCACCCTTTTGAAAATCTGTCTTGCTTCGGTGATTGCGAGCGTGATTAGTCTGGTCCCTTTTTCGCTTGCGGATATCTTCCAGACTGCGTCTCTCATTTTCCAGAGTAATGGCCTTGTCCACCAGTGTTTTAAAATCAGGAAAAGTGTGCACGACCAGTTGGCATTTAAGCGCGGGCGCCAGACCGTCAAGGAATTTCTCCATCTTCTTGATTTCAGTCATACGCTCCTCATTGGCGTAGCGGGATAATAGGGTAAATTGACTGTTGTAATCTGACACTGTCATGTTCCTTTGTTTGAGGTCATCGAATTCTCTCTTCTTGATTTTCATAATACTCTTAGGAATATGTGCACCACGGAAACCTTCCTTGAAATCATCCCAGGTTATGTCATTTTCGTTGGGATGCATGTGCAGAAAATTCTCCCACCACGATGCGGCTGCTCCTGTGAGATAGTGTGGAGCATATAGTACTTTCTCGAGATCTGAACACTTTGCAATAATTAATTTTCTCTCCATATCTCGAAGCCAGTCCTCGGCTTCAAGAGGCTTGTCAGTATGAGAAAATGTTTGAGGACGTGTCTTCTGTAGCTCAGATAACTTGGAATGCTGTTGATACTGTCCATGGTGATTTCCCATGTTGATGACTTGGTTCATCATTTCCCGATGTTGTTGCTGACTCTGCTCATAAAGGCGGCACATTTGTGAAAGTGCCGATTCACTGCCCTGTTGGCTTGACTGTCCCTGAGTGAACTCGTTGTTGGGTTGTGTATCATAATTTTCCTCTGGTGGAGTTGGCATGGAGCGTGTCCAAGGACGAGACATTTTTCACTCTGGGGATATATTTTTGTAAAACTCATAAGAAAAGCGGAAAGAGTCGCAAAAACAAATCCATAAATGCATAAAGCTGGCAGATATAATTAAATAACTCGGCTTACTTAAGAAAAACAAATCGACTTGTGCACGGAGAAGGACTGCTCATTACATATCTTACACGCGGGCGATAATTATACAATACATCACTCAGGAAATGCGTACATAATCCTGACATGTTATTTAGGCTAGTGCACTACTCCAGATCCTACATGATGCGCACACAGGCTACTCCTCACAACTTACGTACATATCTTACAAAGCGGTGCAATACACGGCAGCTAAGCGTACTCAGGCAGAGATGTTGACGACCTCCTTTGCCCTGCCGAGGGCGAGGCGTAGCGAGGTTGGGGACTCGACTTCCTCCTCACTAATAGGCTCCATACGTGTAGTGTTGCGCAGAGTGGACGGAGCGGTTGCCAGGGGCGGAGCAACACGTACAGGAGTGGGCGCGAAGGGTGGTGCAGTGCGCGCTGGAGTGGGCGCAATGACTTGGTTGAATTCTTCGGTAGAAGGCAGGCGACGAGTAGGCGTATAAGATGCTGAGGACGAGACCAAAGTGAGTGGCGGAGCGATGGGTAGGAGCTCCCTCCTGTTGGCAGCACAGCCATGGACTGAGTCCATGCGGGTAGCTACGAGGTCGTCCACCAGGTTGTCGAAGGCTGCCTCCAGGGCCCGGAGATACTCAATGAGCATCTCAAAAGCCTCGTCTCGTTCTCCTCTGGGGCAGGAGTATGCGTAGTGACAGGTGTAAGGCACATGGCACGGAAGATAACGGTAACGACGAGTCTTCATCACGGGAAGGACATCCCTGAGACGAGCTATCGCCTCACGGGCTGCCATCTGCATAGCATGCCTCTCCGTAGGCATTGCTCTTCCCACGAACCGGAAGCGGCGTAACTCACCACGCCCTCCCTTGAACTGTACCGCGGCCTGGTGCATGGTCAGATTGTCGTTGACTCGGTGCTGGCAGAGTGTGAAGACTGGGCACACGGATGGCCCCATCGCGACCTGAACGATGAAAGAAAGAAGCTTGACGAACCCATCGGGCACGTTGGCGAAGGTCTGAGACTCGCAGCTGTTGTCGGCCATCTACAAAAGTAGGTAAAAATTCTGCAGGGTCAGATCATAAATTTATGCTGACTGACAGAAAATGACTACAATTGCAAAAATACAAATTAGCTCTATCATGCTAATAACTAATTAGCGATCGCACCTAGTGGCTTCCTACAGTCAGCCTGGCTCTGGTACCAAGCTTGTCACGACCGGTTTTCCAATAAAAATATTTATTGAGAAACCAATCTTTTGAGTCCAGTATGAGAGAAATCCTCCTCACTGGTAGACAATTTCTTGATACAATAAGCTAGTAGCATAAAATATATTACAGGGTCGAACTGCGGTTGCTCAACCAAATTATTACAAGCACGCCAAATTATACATAATGGCGGACATGACACAGTGGTGTGGAGACATACTACTGACTCGAGGATAGGGCGGTGGTGGAAAAACACAGTGGGGAGAGAAATACAAGACTCTAAGTCTATCATCTCATCGAGCGTCGAGGTGAGGCTCGATGAATTTATTTGGTAGGGGAAGCGGATATAAAACAGTGACCAAATCCAGGGTCGCACGAGACTGACTGGGACTCCTCTAAGTGTCGGACTCGCTATCAAACTCTTCATCCATGAGATCGCCTTCGTCAGCATCTGGCCAAATCAACAAGCCAGTGAGTACTTTGAAAGTACTCGCAAGAAAGTTCGGACGTAAGATATAACAAATGCATGCATGGATGCGACATGAATAAATTCACCAATGTACATTATCAAAAAAATTAGCATAACAAGGTAAGTAAAAGGGAAACGGCGGTAGTCCGCCTGAAATCCCAACAGAACATAAATAATTACCGATCGGGTGTCTGAAGCGACGCCTCGAAAGGTGAACAAATACATATAAGGAAAAAGATGCCACAGTCGGGCGTCTTAGCGACACCACATAAAGGGCTTAAAAAGAAATACCTCAGTCGGACGTCGGGGCGACATCATAGAAGGCTTTAAAAGAAATGCCACGGTCGGACGTCGGGGCGACATCACGAAAAGGGCTTTTTAAAAGAAATGCCACAGTCGGAC
>NC_057813.1:11633026-11655085 GCF_018294505.1 Triticum aestivum
GGGGCGACATCACAGAAAGGGCTTTTAAAAGAAATGCCACAGTCGGACGTCGGGGCGACATCACAGAAAGGGCTTTTAAAAGAAATGCCACAGTCAGATGTCGGGGCGACATCACAGAAAGGGCTTGATTCATAAGTAAATAATACTCATAATAAGCATTTAATTCATGAGAATAAATGGGTTAGTCCATCCACAGGAATATTCATTTAACCGGAATTAGCACTCATGCGAATCACCGGAGTCTCTGTCATCAAAACTGTCATTGTTAGGACAAGATAATACGAATTTGGACATGGAATAGATGATTTGGAGGGGATATATGACTCTGCAGAGTTTGTACAAAATTATTCCCACAGCCAACGGATTTTCGTAGTCACGAAGGACTAGTTCCGTTTACGGTATTTCGGAAGAAAACACAGCTAACCAGTACACACCCATCCTACCTCTCGATGCTAGGAATCACCCTAGACATCGTCCAAGAAAAACTATTGAGACGGGGAGATAACAATCTCGAATAGCATGGGATCAAATTTATATACGCTCGCTCTAAGGGGTGCCCCCCTCTCGGTCCCAACCGGAAACACCCATGCCCCCTGACCGGATGACTAGCTTTAATCCAGGGCCATGGAACCATCATCACGGCCTCTCCTTTTGGTGTGTACCAGAAAAGCGGTTTGCAACTTACTAAACCATATTCCTTGCGGAAAACATGTGGTAGTACAGGGGAGGAAATGAAAGGAACTGGACCGATACGGTTTGACACTGAAGTCACATAGTCTGGCATAAGACTGGCATGCTACGACACTGCCATCTTACCCATCCTCATGCCAACACATGGCCATTCATACTCACATCCATCCACTTATGGATCATCAAACGCACTTACCTCATTATCGCATAAAATGACATTCATCGATATGCTTCTCAACATGCCATGAAACTAACTAAATGCAAAACATGCCAAGACACTCATCATATCAAAAGTTCAAACATGCTTGCCTGGTTCAGAGTAGTCGGAGCCTAGCTCGGTGAGGTTCGCGGCTCCGTCACCTCCTTCGGTATCTACGGTATAAAGAAAATATATGCGCTATCGTAAATACCAAGGAGTGCACAGAAATTATACCAAATATTTTTCAAATAAATATGATTAAAAACTAGACAAAATTTTAAAGAGAACAGAAAAGGAATCAATCAAAAATACTTTTCTGCTTAAAAGTTATAAGGGTTTTTGTCTAGGGACTCATCTATAATGAAACAGAAGTTTTCTAGGGGCTAGTTTATAAAAACAGAAAGCGCTTCGGTAGCGACTACGCCAGCCCAGAGGGAAAGCGCATTCGGCAGAAGACGTTTTCAGAAAACGCTTCGCTCAGACAGGCTCAGACAGGATAGAGAGGCTGACAGGCGGGTCCCGCCCGTCAGGTTTAAATATTCAAACGGGGCGGCAGAGTTCGCCGGTGCCCGAGAGCCGCGGTGGTCGCCGGCGGCGATCCACGACGAGGCAGAGAGATCGGAGGGTACCTCCGTGTTCAGGGCACCCTTCCGCGTCGGTTGGTGGTGGTGGTGGCGGTCGGCGAGCACCACGTCGACGGTGAGCTTTGCTCCGGCGGACGGCTGTTCGGGTGGTTGCGGACTTCGTCGGAGAGAGCTACAGTGATCAAATTGAGGAGGGGGTTAGGCTCCTGGTAGCTAGAGGGAGTGACGGACGGGGTTTGGGCGCCGGAGGTGGCCTCACCGGAGCGAATCGAGGTGGCGGCCGAGGCGGATCGGGGCGGCCGGAGTTGGGGGAGGAGACCTCCTCAAGGTCCCCCTAGTGGCCTGGCGGGGCGTTGGTGAGGTGTAGTGATGATGCGTGCACGAGGGTGAGCTCGGGGGCCCTTTTTATAGGCGGTCCGAGGCGGTGGCCGTGAACGGGGATTTCCGGTGATGGTTACGGTGGTGCAGTGCTCGGTCGGGGTGATTAGGGAGTCGAGCGCCGTCGTGGGAGTTTACTGGGTCCGTTTAGACGCTAACCGGACTTGGATTAGAAGCTTAGGGCAGGCTTTGGTCGGAACGGGACGGCGTGGGTCCGTTGGCGGCAGAGAGCACGTCCAGTGCTGTCGGGCCACGGCGATGGTGCAGCGGGGGTGCGCTGGCGTGCATGAGGCCACGCGGAGAGCCAGGGAGCGATGGGCGGCGCGGAACGGCATTGAGCCGCCGTTCTTGTTCCCTGTCGGCTGCAACGGGGTTTCGGCTGCCGCAAGACATGCCGGCGTGGGCGGCCAGGGCGCCACCGACGCCGGGAAGACGCCAAGCGCGCGTGCGGGGGTGCTGGCCAGGGAGAAAAAGCCGCGTGCAACGCGCCAAGCGCACTGTGGCCGCGTGACTGAAACTGACGGACGAGAACGACACTGAAAACTGAATCTCTGAACTTTCTAAATTTGCAAAGGAATAGTGCAGCTCAGGTGTTCGACAGAATGCTTTTGGCCTTTGCAGATTTTTCCTTGAGCTGAAACTTGGTGGAGTGGCTTCTCATTGCTCACATAGGTTGCCTGAATTTTGGTGGAATTTTTGGAGTAGTGTAGATATGAATTTCATCAAATTTGGCAAATCTGGTCCAAACTTGCAGAGACTGAATTTTGAAAATTTTGAAAAGAGGAGGAGTGGATCCAGATGGTTCTGGGTTGTGGGTACAAAGGACTATCCAGGAGAGTTGGTTTGAGGTCAAAACTCAAATGCAATATGGTACTTGCTTTGAAAATCCCTCAGGCTCCAAATAATTATCAGATTTGTTTTGAGAGGAAAAATAATTAGAATAAAATCCAAAACTTGTTTGGATTAGTTGGGACAGAGGACTTAGGTTGATCACAAGGTGTAGGGAAGGTTTTGGAGGCGTTTTACCACATGGAACAATGCAAAGTCAAGGGTGGTTCCAAGATATGAAAATCCCCAAATTTTCATGGAGTTTCATTTTAAAAGAAAACAATTTAAACTCCCAAAAATAAATTAGAGAGAGAACCAACAGAGAAGAAGTTTCAAAAGATCAAACACCAAAGCTTGAAAAAAATAAAATCCTTGCCAAAGCAAAGGAAGTTTTTAAGTGGAAGGTTTTTCTGAAAAACAAAAAATTTAAATAGCCTGAGGGAGTCCTGGATTGAAGGGGCCTGAGGGAGTCCTGGATTACGGGGTGTCCGGATGGCCGGACTATAGCCTTTGGCCGGACTCTTGGACTATGAAGATACAAGATTGAAGACTTCGTCCCGTGTCCGGATGGGACTTTCCTTGGTGTGGAAGGCAAGCTTGGCGATACGGATATGTAGATCTCCTACCATTGTAACCGACTCTGTGTAACCCTAACCCTCTTCGGTGCCTATATAAACCGTAGGGTTTTAGTCCGTAGGACGAACAACAATCATACCATAGGCTAGCTTCTAGGGTTTAGCCTCTCTGATCTCGTGGTAGATCTACTCTTGTACTACCCATATCATTAATGTTAATCAAGCAGGAGTAGGGTTTTACCTCCATCGAGAGGGCCCGAACCTGGGTAAAAACATCTTGTCCCTTGTCTCCTGTTACCATCCGCCTAGACGCATAGTTCGGGACCCCTACCCGAGATCCGCCGGTTTTGACACCAACATTGGTGCTTTCATTGAGAGTTCCTCTGTGTTGTCATCTTTAGGCCCGATGGCTCCTCCGATCATCAACAACAATGCGGTCCAGGGTGAGACTTTTCTCCCTGGACAGATCTTCGTATTCGGCGGCTTTGCACCGCGGGCCAATTCGCTTGGCCATCTGGAGCAGATTGAAAGCTACGCCCCTGGCCATCAGGTCAGATTTGCAAGTTTGAACTATACGGCTGACGTCCGCGGAGACTTGATCTTCGACGGGTTCGAGCCACAGTCGAGCGCGCCGCACTGTCACGATGGGCATGATCTAGCTCTGCCGGCGAACAGTGCCCTGGGGGCCGCACCAGTGCCCGCTCAGACCCTTAGTTCGGAGCCGATTGCGCCGATCGAGGACGGGTGGCTGGACTCCGCCTCGGGGGCTGCGGTCTCTACGGTGATTGAGCCGAACACCAACCCTGTCCTTTGCGAAGCTCGTGACTCCAAAGTGTCGGACTCCTCTCCGGACTCTGAACGTTCCGCGCCCCTCCCAATCGAATCCGATTGGGTGCCGATCATGGAGTTCACCACCGCGAACATCTTTCAGCACTCGCCCTTTGGCGACATCCTGAAGTCACTAAAGTCTCTCTCTCTCTATCAGGAGAGCCCTGGCTGGACTATGGTCATCAAGGTTGGGATGCGGATGATGAAGAAATTCGACTACCACCCACCACCCACTTCGTAGCCACTATCGAAAGTTTAAACAACGTGCTCGACTTCGACTCCGAAGACATCGACGGTATGGACGACGATGTAGGAGACAAACATGAACCAGCACCTATAGGGCACTGGACAGCCACCTCATCTCATGATGTATACATGGTGGACACACCTAAAGGAAGTGACGACGAGGAACAATGGGACGCCACAAGGGATCATTCCCTCGAAAAGCAGTCAAAACGGCGACCTAAGTGCCGCTCAAAGTCCCGCCTCGACAAAGACAGCAGCCATACAGACCCAGCCATAGAGCAGGGCAAACCAGTAGACGACGAACATGCTATCGAGCAACCGTCCAAATAGGACAATCTGGATAAACAACCCGTCCACGACGAAGATAACAGTCCGGACGATCTCACGCCGGACAAGTTGCTGGAGCAGAAGAACCTCCACAAAAGGCTCGTCGCCACTGCGCGTAGCCTGAAAAAGCAGAAGCGGAAGCTCAAAACAGCGGAAGATGCGCTCAGAATCAGATGGAGCAAAGTACTCAACACCGCAGACAAATATGGCGATAGTCACCGAACAAAGAGCTACCCGAAGCGAAAACTACTGCCCAAATTTTATGAGGAGGTCGTAGAGCCCCCGCAATCAAAGAACAAGGAGACCACCTGGTCGGATAGACGACCCCATGGCAAACATAGAGCGGCAAACGGCGCTGCACACAAGCCGGCACGCGATCTGCACATGGATTCGCATCAAAAAGATGGCCCAGTTAGATCTATCTACGGGCCAAGAAAGCAAGCTCTAGTAAGCAATGCAACACATCAAGTATCTGAATATTACGGTACACCTAAATATAGGGGTGCCGCACACCCCCTATGTTTCACCGATGAGGTTCTGTATTATGAATTTCCAGCGGGATTCAAGTCCGTAAACATAGAGGCATACGACGGAACAACACACCCTGGAGTCTGGATCGAGGATTACATCCTCCACATACACATGGCTAGAGGAGATGACCTCCACGCCATAAAATACTTACCCCTCAATCTCAAAGGGCCAGCCCGGCATTGGCTCAAAAGCCTCCCTGAAAACACCATTGGAAGTTGGGAAGAGCTCGAGGATGCTTTTCGGGCAAATTTTCAAGGGACCTATGTCCGACCTCCGGATGCAGACGATTTAAGTCACATAACTCAACAACCCGGAGAGTCAGCCCGAAAATTCTGGAATAGATTCCTTACTAAAAAGAACCAGATAGTCGACTGTCCGGACGCCGAAGCCTTAGTAGCTTTCAAACACAATGTCCGAGACGAATGGCTCGCTAGACACCTCGGCCAAGAAAAGCCAAGAACAATGGCCGCATTAACAAGACTCATGACCCGCTTTTGCGCGGGAGAGGATAGCTGGCTAGCAAGATGCAGTACCAGCAACCCAAGTACATCCAAAGTCAGGGATGGAAACGGGAAACCGCGACGCAGCAAGGACCAGCGTCGGACCAAGGGAAACAGCCCGAAGAGCACGGCAGTCAATGCCGGATTCAAAAGCTCACGGCAGAATCATAAAAAACTGCCCCTTAAGGATAATAGGGACGAGCTATCTAACTTAAACAAAATCTTGGACAAGATATACCAAATCCACAGTACTCCGGGGAAGCCTACAAACCATACCCACAGAGATTGTTGGGTCTTCAAGCAGTCCGGCAAACTCAACTCCGAACACAAGGGACTCGACACACCAAGCGAGGACGATGATGAACCCCACAAGCAGAGCACCGGAAAACAAAAGAATTTCCCACAAGAAGTCAAAACAGTAAACTCACTTTACGTGACAAAAGGGAAAAATAGAATGGCGCCCATAGAGATATGCGCCATACGGCCTATCCCAGAGGAGTCCCGCCACTGGTTGTTAAAACCAATCAGCTTCGACCATCAGGATTACTCTAGAAGTATTCGGAATGCAGGATGGACTACCCTGATATTAGATCCGATAATCGACGGACTCCAATTTACACAAGTCCTAATGGCCGGCGGCAGTGATCTAAACCTGCTATATCAGGACACAATCCGCAAAATGGGGATAGACCCAACCAAAATTCGCCATAGCAACATTTCCTTTCAAGGGGTAATGCCAGGCCCATATGCCCATTGTATGGGCTCTCTACTGCTAGAAGTTGTGTTCAGCTCACCCGACAACTTCCGCAGTGAAAAGTTAACCTTCCACCTCACCCCATTCGCAAGTAGCTACCAAGCACTACTGGGAAGCGAAGCTTTCCCCCGCTTTAACGCAATACCGCATTATGCATCCCTTACACTTAAAATGCCCGGTCCGTGAGGCATCATCTCCTTAAAGGGAAATACCGAGTGTTCCTCAAGCGCGGAAGATTGTGTGGCTGCCTTGACAGCCGCACACTAAACCGTCTTCACCAATCAAAGCACCTAAACAGGTCGTTCAGACCCCGAACACAGCTAGACGAGTCCGGCGTAAACATACAAGGGCTTACTAGCCGCATACCCCTGTACAAGGGGCTCCGCGCATGTACAAAAGAGACAATAAAGCTCAAATTTATTCATTTTTTGAATCGTACTTTGTTTATTTAACATAATGTACACATTCGCACAATCTTTTTCAACTAAGTTCCTCTCTTTTACAGATGAACACCGTGCTACACCCGTCCAGGATATGGCACAACGGAGACACAGGCGCAGACGTGTAGTAGGGACCCGTGACAAGGATTCTTTTCAGATTAAGACCCTGCGTAAACCTTTTTTACTGTCTCTTGTTGATACACATCCCCTGGTTTCTTGCAATAACTGAGGAGGAGGCTGGAATTTTGGCATGGGCCACGTCAGAATTTTGCGCGTACCTGGACACCAGGGGCTTATTACCAAGGGCGTTGTTCGGCTCGTTTCCATAAAGACCGAATACCTTAGGGAGTGTTCGGCGTCTCGAGTTAGGCCTTATATGCATCATCTCCGAATCATGTCTCTGGTCAAATGTTGGGTTTGCCCGGCTCCTGTGTTTTGCTGCCTTACGTTCCGCTCTATCGGCTAAGGCGGCACTAGGAGAACTACTGCGATTGTGCCCCGGTTCGGCCAGGCGAGCACCTCAGTAGAGAAAGCCGAAAACTGACTGTGATGATATAGCATGAGACTGGTCAACCACTCGATGACACTCCGGAATCTTTAGGATTCCTCCGCCTTGACGAAGGGACGTTTCCCGGTCAGGCACATACGCGCCCCGAATTCGGGTGAGCACGGTGCCCCTAGGGGCTATATAGTAGCCCCACTGTCAAACTCCTATGGCTAAGTGAAAGTGATAAAGCATTATAGTCTGGTTGCCTAGTTTGCCGCGCTACCACATCCTTTGTAGGACCAAGACGTTGGATCAAGTGTGAAAATGCGCCTTTTGCAAACACCCCCGCATTATATGCGTGGGGGCTGAAGCCAAAGACTGCCATCTTTTAGGTTATACATACATATACATTAGCGGTCGCACAGGAGGTATTTTAATTCTTGAAAGGCACAAGTATAAAAGGCTTTTATATTCCATCGATACATTGTTTCACAATAATACATGTTATTCGAACATAATATCCTTCGAGCACTGCGTCTCTATTAAACGAGTGCCCTGCAGAACTTCCTGAAAATAGTGCTCGACAGGTACTCGGCTTCCATCCAAATCTTGGGATGCAACATCGGTGGCCTTCATCTCCGCCCACTATGTCTTGACACAGGCAAGAGCCATCCGCGCACCCTCTATGCATGTCGACCTCCTCATTGCATTGATATGCGGCACCGCACCAAGGAACTGCTGCACCAAGCCAAAATAACTCTTCGGCTTGGGCCTTTTCGGCCACAAAAGACTCACGACATCCTTCATGGCAAGTCCGGATAACCTATTCAGCTCCGCCCATTCGGCCAAGCGATCGGTTAATGGAAGTGGGCGCTCTGGATTATGGAACTGCGACCAAAAAACCTTTTCCATTTCATGATCCTTTTGATCTCAGAAGTGTTCGGCCGCGTCCGCGGCATTTGCCGCCAAGTCCAGATAAGCATCCTCCGCACTCCACAGCCAGTCCAACTGAGCTTATTTAGGATCCACGAATTTCCTCCGCAGCAGAAAGGGCTTTCCAGCCGCGATATCTTCGGCCTGACGCGGCTCCTCCTTCATAGCTCTCATCACAGAGCGAGCATCCTTGGCCTCGGTAGTGGCCTTCTTTAGGTCCTCTTGTACCGCTCGATCTTCTTTTTCAAGAAGCTTGCAGCGGTCGACAGCATTCTTCAACTTCACGGCCATCTCGTCTATTTCCTTCTTGCTTCGGCAGTGAGCAGCCTGGTCGGCTTTTAGCTCTTCGGCCGCCTTTAAGGCAGCCGCATCACTCTTTCTGGCCTGCTCCTTGGCTCGGGCGAGCTCCGCCCGAAGGTTCTCCATGGCAGCGGCACCATCTGCATCAAGCATACATGTTGTAAGGCACGGGCATCAAGCTCCCTTACCAGGTATCCGCGGAGAAATTGCATACCTTGTGACTCGTCAAGTCGCTTATTGACAAGCGCGATGTCGGCATCCGCCATGTCAAGTTGCCGCTTTAGTTCGGCAAATTCATTAGTCCCGCTAGCCACCGTACCCTTCGCCACCTACATAGGAAGGGCGACATATTATACCTGGGATTATGATCCTCGACGCGCTGTCATTTTTTGACAACACACCGAGCCTCAGGGGCTACTTTCTACACAGGGCCCATTTTATATGCGAAACTGTCAGAAGGTACATCATTTTGCGTACCTCAAAACCTGTCAGTAAACTTATGACGGCTTCGTGCAATCCGCTCTCAGCGGATGAAATCCTTTCAATCATCGTACCCATTAACGCAGGGTGATCTTCTGAGATAGACGCTCGCCCGAGTAGATCCTTCAGCTCCTCCGACCGTACACCAGGTGGTGCCGGACTCGTCCGATGGCCTTTTTCGAATGCCGGACGCGGAGGGCTTTGAGGGGACATACGACTGCCTTCCGGCCCCGCCAGACTCGGAGAAACCCTCCGCGATGACACCTCAGGGTCGCCCACCTCGCAAGACGGTACGACAGGGGGAGGTGTTTCACTCTCCATCATCTTCGGACGAAGATCTCCCGAAGATGAGCACTGCTGAGAAGGGCTGAGATCCGAACTACAAGGTAAAATTTCGGTTATCTTCATCAGAAATAGGGCAGGGATATCCTTTATTTTAAAAAAAACTCCCCCTTTTACTTACGGCTTAGTGGAGGGCTGATCCCCTTGGGGGCACAATGTGGCCGAGGCATCTCTCGGCGCAAGACCCTCTGACGAAGATTTCTTCCCCCGCTTTGAGACCATGGTGTCCGGGTCCTTAGAGGTGGTCCTCTTCTTCCCTTGGATGTAGGGATTCTCGATCCCTCCTTTCCTGACAGCCTCCTTCGCGGAGGCGGTAGCTTCCTTGTTCCCCCCTTCACCTTCTACCGAAGGCGCAACCTCCAGCATCCTGGTTAACACAGGATCCTGCGTGGTCTCAGGGAGGGGGGCCGGACACCTGATTAACTTTGCTTTCGCTATCCACTCCTGTTCAAGGGACAACTCTTTTAAAGGGCAAGTTCGTGATAAATATGGGATAGCGTGTGCGGGTATAGGGCTACTTACTTGAGTATCCGGGCGATTGCAGCTCAGACCTGCGTCCTCGGTTAAGTCCGGACATGTCGCTTGTGATCCAAAGAAAAGCTTGTACATCTCCACGAGCGTCACGCCCATAAAATGTTGGAGAGCTCGTGGTCCCTCCGGGTTAAATTCCCACAGGCGGAGGGGGCGACGTTTGCAGGGCAGGGTGCGATGAATCAGCATGACCTGCGCTACTACGACCAGAGTGATCTCTCTCTCTAGGAGGTCTTGAATGCGGCCCTGCAACAAGGGCACGTCCTTGGATGGCCCCCAGTCATGTCCTTTATTGACCCATGACGCCAGCCGCGGTGGAGGACCCGAGCGAAAGGCAGGTGGCGCCACCCATTTGGTGCCCCTGGGAGCTTGATATAAAACCACTCTTGTTGCCATAGGCTGAGCTCCTCTTGAAAAGAGCCCTCAGGCCACGGAGCATCAACATTCTTGCTTATAACAGCCCCTCCGCACTCTGCCTGCTGCCCCTTGATCATCTTCGGCTCCACTTTGAAGATCTTGAGCCACAATCCGAAGTGAGGGGTAATGCGGAGGAAGGCTTCGCATACGACAATGAACGATGAGATGTGGAGGATGGACTCCGGATCCAAGTCGTGAAATTCCAACCCATAATAAAACATGAGCCCCCTCACGAAGGGGTCCGTCGGGAAGCCTAGCCCCCGAAGGAAGTGAGACGCGAACACCACACTTTCACCAGGCTTGGGAGTGGGAATAACCTGCCCTTGGGCAGGCAGCCTATGCGAAATTTTGCCGGTTAGATACCTGGCATCTCTTAGCTTTAGCACGTCTTCTTACATAACGGAGGAAGGCATCCACCAGCCTTGCAGGTCGGAGCCGGACATCATCGAAGGTCCAAAGCGCCTGAATCTGGAGCTTTGGGTGTTGGAACTTGAGGCGAGGGGCGGATTCAATTGAGATTGAACGAAATGAGTGGAGCCTTGGTCTCTTTATAAAGAGGTTGAATAACAAGAGCCTTCCCCGTGACCGTTCAGGACTCGCCTTCGATAGAGGAGACGTGCCAATGGGCAGGACTGGGTTACCCGCGCCCGTATTAATGAGAATCCCGAAATAAGGGGACACGATCTCTGCTATGACAATACGTGCCAAGGAAACCGCCTCGCTAAGCGCTGAGGTGGGACAGTAAAAACGATTCGAATAAAGGCTTGGCCGTGGTGTGATATCACGCCACGGAATACGTCAGCAGATTGAATTTGTGTAAATATTATTCTCTCTACGGTGGTATGTGGAACTTATTTTGCAGAGCCGGACACTATCCTTGTGTTCAAAATCTTCTATGAAGTATTCGGAGGAGGAACCCGCCTTGCAATGCCGAAGACAATATGCGCGCCAGACTCGTCGTCATTGAAGCCTGGTTCAGGGGCTACTGAGGCAGTCCTGGATTAGGGGGTGTCCGGATGGCCGGACTATAGCCTTTGGCCGGACTCCTGGACTATGAAGATACAAGATTGAAGACTTCGTCCCGTGTCCATATGGGACTTTCCTTGGCGTGGAAGGCAAGCTTGTCGATAGGGATATGTAGATCTCCTACCATTGTAACCAACTCTGTGTAACCCTAACCCTCTTCGGTGCCTGTCGGTGTCAAAACCGGCGGATCTCGGGTAGGGGGTCCCGAACTGTGCGTCTAGGCGGATGGTAACAGGAGACAAGGGACACGATGTTTTCCTAGGTTTGGGCCCTCTTGATGGAGGTAAAACCCTACGTCCTGCTTGATTGATATTGATGATGTGGGTATTACAAGAGTAGATCTACCACGAGATCAAGGAGGCTAAACCCTAGAAGCTAGCCTATGGTATGATTGTTGTTATGTCCTACGGACTAAAACCATCCGGTTTATATAGACACCGGAGAGGGCTAGGGTTACACAAAGTCGGTTACAATGGTAGGAGATCTACATATCCGTATCGCCAAGCTTGCCTTCCACGCCAAGGAAAGTCCCATCCGGACACGGGACGAAGTCTTCAATCTTGTATCTTCATAGTCTTGGAGTCCGGCCGATGATGATAGTTCGGCTATCCGGACACCCCCTAGTCCAGGACTCCCTCAGTAGCCCCTGAACCAGGCTTCAATGACGACGAGTCCGGCACGCATATTGTCTTCGGCGTTGCAAGGCGGGTTCCTCCTCCGAATAATTTATAGAAGATTTGTGAACATCAGGACAGTGTCCTGCTCTGCAAAATAAATTCCACATTCCACCGTAGAGAGAATAATATTAACACAAGTTCAATCTGCTAACGTATTTCTTGGCATGATGTCACACCACAACCAAGCCTTTACTTGAATCGTTTTTATTATACCACCTCAGCGTGTTTTAACGAAGCAGTTTCCTTGGCACGTCTTGTCGAAGCAGAGATCGTGTCCCCCTTATTCTGGGATTCCCATCAATACGGACATGGGTAACCCAACTGCGCCATTGATTGCGGTGCTTGGGAGAAAAGCGAGTTTTATCAGGCCGGTGGGGACGCATAGTTTCGTCCGCCCATATATAAGGGGATAAGGATCCACCTCTTTTACCTACGCCTTCTTCCTCCTTTGCTTATCCATCTCCGCGCACTCGAGCTCCAGCGCCCAAATCCGCACATCTCAGCTCAACCTCCTCCAACCATGTCCGGAGTGGGAGGCAAGTGGATGGCCTCCTCCGTTACGGAGGGGCACATCAAGAAGCTGCGCAGCACCGGATATCTGTCCAGCGACATCGCGCACCGGCTCCCCGATGAGGGGCAGCCCATCCCCACCCCCAGGCCCCATGAGAGGGTGGTATTCCTTCCCCATTTCCTCCGCGGACTGGGCTTCCCACTTCACCCCTTTGTCCGGGGGCTCATGTTCTACTACGGCCTGGATTTCCATGATCTGGCCCTGAATTTCATCCTCGACATCTCGGCGTTTATCATCGTGTGCGAGGCTTTCCTCTGCATCCAGCCCCACTTCGGCTTGTGGCTCAGGACCTTCAATGTCAAGTCGAAGGTTGTGAAGGGCAGCCAAGCGGAGTGCGGAGGCGCCATGGTGGGCAAGATACCCAATGTTACTTGGCTCGAGGGTGCCTTCGTGGAAACCATCAAGGGATGGCAATCGGGGTGGTTCTACATCACCGAGCTGCGTGACCCTAAATGGGCAGCGGCCCCCGAATTCAGATCTGGCATCCCCACACGGCTCACCTCTTGGAAAGAGAGTGGCCTGACTTGGGGCGATTCGGAGGAGCTAACCGGACTCCAAGCCTGCATTCAAAAGCTAGTGAACAAGAAGCTCAAGCTTGTCAACGTAGTCCAGGTCATGCTCATCCGCCGAATTCTTCCGTGCCAACAACGGACCTTCAAATTGTGGGAGTTCGATCTGGCTCAGCACCAAACCTTGAGCGGGCTCTTCGACACTAGGTAAGAAGATGCCTGGAAGGTGCTGTTTAAGGGCGCCGAGGCTCCCGCATCCGCTACCAAAGATCGCATATTCAGCTCGCAGCGCCAGGCTAGCGAGGTAAGCGATTCTATCCTTTACGGGACACTTGTTTTTCATAGTTTGACTCTATGCGGGATCTAAACTCCCTCTCCTTTGACAGGACTGGCTGAAGAAGGCCGAGCAGACTAACTATCCGGCCCCTTTGCCAGAAGACCCAGCGGACGCCCGCTTAGCGGGACTGCTAGTTCCGGCACCCCATGTGGTGCCGGAGAAGAAGGCCAATAAGGAGGCCACGGGCACTCGAAAGAGTTCCCGTTTTCAGGTGTCCGATGACTCCGAGGTGGACTCCTCCCACGAGGACGAGGAGGAGAAGAAGAAGGCCTCTCCCCCAGCGGGGGGAGGGAAGAAAAGGATGGCCTCCCCAATGAGGGAGGCCGAAGGGTCCAAGAAGGGAAGGACTCTTCCCTCGGACTGTTCCGCCAACACCAGTGACGACGACGAGGATTGGCCTCCAAGGGCCAAGCCCCTGGCGAGATCGTAAGTATCTGGACTCCCGAATGACTTCATGATTTTTCTTTTTGCCACATGGTGTCTTTCTAACACCGCATACAACCCTGCAGTCCGCCCAAGGATGATCTTCCCGCTTCGTCGAGCGGGTCCTTGGGCACGTCGGATGTGAACAGTACTTCACTTCCAACCGCCTCCTCCCCCCGTGACGCTGACGACGCCGAGGTGGGATCCCAGAGGGGGACCCACCCGGAGGAGGAGGATCCGGAGGTGCCACAGGGTGACCTCCCGGACTTCGTGCCGGACTCCGCACCGGAACCTGCAGTGGTTCCGGAGTCCGGCGGGCGGCCCCTTCATAAGAAGGGCAAGACCGTGACGCCAGCGGCCTCCGTCCAACCGGAGGCGCCGGATAACTTGCTGGAGGCGCTCAACGGCGCTTCCATCAAGGAGGAACACCGCACTGTCATGAGTGCGGTGATTTAGAAGGTTTAGCTCGCCAAAAGAGGGCTGACCGAAGCCTGCATCAGCCTTCTAACAGGCTTTGAGGTAAGAATATTAATATATGTAAAATAGTACGGCATAGACAGTAGCCCCTCATGCTCGGTTCGGTGTTTGGAAAGAAAAGCCGGACTGAGGATCTAAAAAGATATACCCAGGAGTCTTAATAAATATGTCAATATGGGATTGCAGGCTGCGCTGCTGACCTCTGCCGCACTGACTGCGGAGGTCAATGCTTTGAAGCAAAGCCTCGAGCGATCCGAGAACACGCTTGGTCGTGCCAAGAAGCAGCTCGAGGACAAGGAAGGTGAGTAACACCTTATTAAAGTTGTACCTTACAGAAAAGGATTTGGTTGCAAGAGAAATGACAAGGATAACGTGGGTACTTTTAGGGGCCACGAACGAGGTGGCGACCCTGAAGGAGGCGGTGTCCGCGACCGAACGTAATGCGGCCGTGGAGTGCGCTGGGTGAGAGAAGCAGGAGGCGCGGGTGGCGGAGGTACAGCAAGAGCTCCAGGCTCTCGTGGAAAAGCATGAGAGTTTGGAGCGCGACTCGAAGACTCGAGAGTCCGAGCTTGCATCGGCTCTTGAGAGCGCCAAAGCCGCTAAGGCCGAAGCCCACAAGGCCCTTCAGGAAATCGAGGCATTGAAGAAAATAGCGGCGGGTAAGGCATTTTTCATGCAAAGCAAGCATGTGAATGTGAATTACCTGTTACTTACCCGAATTCGGAGCTCTCAAGGAGCGTTCGCAGATCTGCCCTGCAGTGTGTTCGATGCTACCGCGTTCTACAGGGCCGAGGAGGGGAGCTCGACGGAGAAGGTCTTCTAGTCTCAGTATGCTGAGGCCGGACATCCGGTGCCCCTTAGCGACCAGCTGAAGCAGCTGGTCGAGCTCCACAAGGTGGCCGAACAGGCCATGAAGGGCCTCATTGTTCGGCTGTGGCCTAAGGAGGCCATGCCTGGGAGCTACTTCGGCCTGGTGCGGCGGCTGGTGGATGCTTGTCCATGGGTTGAAGTCATCAAGCAATCCGCCTGTATTGAAGGTGCCCGTAGGGCCCTTGCCCGTGCTAAGGTGCAATGGGGAAAAATGGATGTTCAGAAGCTTGTAATGGATCCGCCACCGCCGGGCAAGGAGTATCGCACGCCCGAGATGTATTATAAGAGTGTCTTGAAGGATGCCCGCATTATTGCGGGTGAGTGCTCCAAAAATGTAATATTTGAGTAGACTCGCATTTTGTTATCCTGTGCACTAAAAACTATGTTCATATGCGCTAAGCAACGCTTGTTGATTTAAAATATTACCTTGTGTGCGGCTGTTTATCAAATTTGAGAGATGGCAAGTCGTCGGCTTCAGCCCCCATGCCACGAGTGCTGGGGTGTTCGGGATAAATTTGAGCACTCTTGTTCCCATACTTGGGTCCATCTAGGGAGGCACTCAACACAACGAACTAGGCAACCGGACTTATAATGTTTGAACACTCTCACTTAGCCATAGAATTCTATAATTGTAAATTTCGGCGAAGCCCCTAGTGTTCGGAAGGCCGAATTCGGGGCGCTATCCACGCCTGGGCCGGACAAAGCCGGTTCCTCGCTCTAAGCGGCATAAGTCTTTAGGGACTCGAAAAAACCTCTCGAACAGCGACCGGCTCTTGCCTCATCATGACGGTCAGTTTTAGCTTTCTCCACTGAGGCGCTCGCCCAGCTCAACTGGGGTGCAATCGCAGTGGTTCTCCCAGTGCTACCTTAGCCGATAGAACGGAACGTAAGGTACCAAAACATGGGAGCCGGGCAAACCTAAATATTGACCCAAGACATGATTCGGAGCCGATGCATATAATGCTATAAGTTCAGGGTGCCTCACTTTTGAAAGTGTTCGGACTTATCACACCATAATGTGGGGAACTTAAGCCCCTGGTGTATTTAGCCGTACCAAAGTGTACGGATGCGACATGTCATAAATGAACATATGTATAAGAAAGGAATGCAATTATAAGCAAAAGGGTGATGCATTGTTTATTCAAGAAATACTGCCATGAATGCAGAACGATACAAATAGTGCGATAAGCAAGGGATGCGACTATTAAACATGTCCCCCTCCAGGGGTAGGCTGAGGAATGGTGTATAAAACAGATTTAATGCTCGTGATGGAGATCACCTGGATATTCGTCGTAGCCTTTCTCCTTCCCTGGCTGTTGCATCATGAGTTCGGCCGGTCTACTGCTGGACAGGGCCTCTGGTAAACGGAGTCCTGTGGGTAAGAAAGAAAAAAGGAGGAAAAGAAGAAAAAAAGGAATGGCACACTTGGGAGCCCCTGATGTGGTTAAGCCGCATTCTGGGCCTGTCGTGGTCGTGCCCCTCCCCCTATGCCCATGGTATCTCCAGAGCGTAATGATGTACGCGAAGGGCCAGTCTTGCAATCTTGCGAGGGCTGGGGTTGGGGCTGCATTGCTAGGCGTGCTCAGAACGTGCCAGGTGGTCTTGTTGCAGGTTACTCCGGGCGCGTTTAGCCGTGTCCGGTCGCTTAACGGCCGGACTCGAGAATTTCCTTAAGAGGCTGCATTGTACTTCTGCCGCGAGAGCCGCTGTATGTTCCTCCGTTCGGAGGGAGCGTTCGGTGTTTCCGTTGACCGTGATGACTCCTCGAGGGCCTGGCATCTTGAGCTTGAGGTATGCGTAGTGTAGCACCGTGTTGAACTTTGCAAACGCGGTCCGTCTGAGCAGAGCATGATAGCCGCTGCGGAACGGAACTATGTCGAAGATTAACTCCTCACTTCAGAAGTTATCCGTGGATCCGAAGACCACTTCCAGTGTAACTGAGCCCGTACAATTGGCCTCTACACCTGGTATGACGCCTTTGAAGGTCGTCTTTGTGGGTTTAATCCTTGAGGGGTCTATGCCCATCTTGCGCACTGTGTCCTGATAAAGCAGGTTCAGGCTGCTGCGGCCGTCCATCAGGACTCTGGTGAGGTGAAATCCATCAACGATTGGATCTAAAACCAATGCGGCGAATCCGCCATGGCGGATGCTGGTGGGGTGGTCCCTTCGATCAAAAGTGATCGGGCAGGAGGACCATGGGTTGAACTTCAGGGCGACTGGCTCCATCGCGTATACGTCCCTGAGTGCACGCTTCTGCTCCCTCTTGGGTATGTGGGTTGCGTATATCATGTTCACCGTCCACACTTGTGGGGGGAAACCCTTTTGTCCTCTATTGTTCGGCGGTCGGGTCTCTTCTTCGTCATCGCTATGCAGCCCCTTGCCATTGTTTTCGGCAATTAGCTTGCCTGCCTGCTTGAATACCCAACAGTCCCTGTTGGTGTGGTTGGCTGGCTTTTCGGGGGTGCCGTGTATCTAGCACGAGCGATCGAGTATTTGGTCCAAATTGGACGGACCTGGAGTAGTTCTTTTGAATGGCTTTTTCTGCTTACCGGGTTTGGAGCCTCTGAATCCGGCATTAACTGCCGTATCCTCATTATTGTCGCCATTAATGCGGCATTTGGTCTAGTTGCAACGCGACCTGCCATTACGGTCCTTCTTATCCAGACTGCGAGAGTTTTTGCTGAGGTTGTTGCTGCGGGCTAGCCAGTTGTCCTCTCCCGCGCAGAAGCGGGTCATGAGTGACGTGAGGGCTGCCATGGATTTCGGCTTTTCCTGTCCCAGGTGCCGGGCAAGCCACTCGTTGCGGATGTTAGGTTTGAAGGCCGCGAGGGCCTCCGCATCTGGACAGTCGACGATTTGATTTTTCTTAGTTAAGAACTGTGTCCAGAATTGTCTGGCCGATTCGTCTGGCTGCTGATTTATGTGGCTTAGGTCGTCAGCATCTGGTGGTCGCACATACGTGCCCTAGAAGTTATCAAGGAATGCGGCTTCCAGGTCCTCCCAGCACCCAATTGATTCTGCTGCAAAGCTGTTGAGCCAATGTCGAGCTGGTCCTTTAAGCATGAGTGGGAGGTATTTGATGGCGTGAAGGTCGTCACCGCGGGCCATGTGGATATGAAGGAGATAGTCTTCGATCCAAACCGCGGGGTCTGTTGTGCCATCATAGGATTCAATATTCACGGGTTTAAACCCTTCGGGGATTTGATGATCCATTACTTCATCTGTGAAGCATAGTGGGTGTGCGGCGCCTCTGTATTGGGCTATATCGCGACGGAGCTCCAACGAACTTTGTCTACTGTGTTCGGCCCGGCCGGACTTGCTGTGTCCGACGCGACGGTTGTCGTCACGTATCATGGGGCACCCACGCGATCTGTAGATCGATCTTGATTGTCTTGCCTTATCCTCCAATATATCTTGCAAGTCCGGAGCGTTCCCCTGTGGCCTTGTGCTTTTCGAGCGATGCCGGGGTACGGTTCTAGTGGAGGGCCTAGAGGCCTCTCTGTCGCGGCCACGAGGTGGCCGGTCAGCCGCATTGTGCTCTGGTGATGCAGGTTTATATGCCTCCTCCTCTAATCAGGGGAGCAACTTGCGTTTGGAGTAGCTTTTGGAGGGGCGTTCGAGCTCATGCTCTTCGGCCGCAAGCACTTCAGTCCATCTGTCGGCTAGTAGATCCTGATCAGCTCTAAGATGTTGCTCCTTTTTCTTGAGGCTGTTTGCCGTGGCCATAAGCCTGCGTTTAAAATGCTCTTGTTCGACGGGATCCTCAGGTACGACAAATTCGTCGTCGTCGAGGCTTGCCTCGTCTCCAGAGGGAGGCATGTAATTATCATCCTCTACCTCTTCGTCTGCCGCTCTCTCATGAGGGTTGGCTTCTCCGTCCTCCTGCGCTGACTCTTGCTGGAGGGGGTTGTCTTCGGCACTGTCTGGGGTATTATTATCTCCGGTGCCGGAATCTCCATTCTTGCTGTGGCGGGATTTAGAGCGGCGCCGCTGACGCCAGCGCTTGGGCTGTTTCTTGGAGGGGTCTTCCTCCGATGTTCCTTCGCCATTCCCATCCTTTGGGATATCCACCATGTATATGTCATATGACGAGGTGGCTTTCCAGTGCCCAATAGGCGCTGGTTCTTGGTCATCTCCGGCATCGTCGTCCATACCGTCGATATCTTCGAAGTCGAAGTCTAGCATGTCGGTTAGATCGTCGACAGCGGCTACTAAGTGGGTGGTGGGTGGGTCTTGAATTTCTTCGTCGTCCGCATCCCAACCGTCCTGACCGCAGTCCGGCCAGGGCTCTCCTGATAACGAGAGATACTTTAGCAAACTCAGGATGTCACCGAAAGGTGAGTGCTGAAAGATGTCCGCAGCGGTGAACTCCATAATCGGCGCCCAATCGGATTCGATTAGAGGGGGCGCGGGAGGTTCGGAGTCCGGCAAGGAGTCCGGCACCTTGGAGTCACGAGCTTCAGAAGGGACATAGTAAGTATTCGGCTCTATCACCGTAGAGGTTGCAGCCCCCGAGGCGGTGTCTAACCACCCGTCCTCGATCTGCACAGCCGGCTCCGAATCTAGGGTCGGAGCGGACTCGTGTGCGGCCTCCAGGGCACTGTCCGGCAGCAGAGCTAAATCATGTCCATCGTGACAGTGCGGCGTGCTCGGTTGTGGCTCGAATCCATTGAAGATTAAGTCTCCGCGGATGTCAGCCGTGAAGTTCAGACTTCCGAATCTGACCTGACGGCCAGGGGCATAGCTTTCGATCTGCTCCAGATGGCCAAACGAATTGGCCCGCAGTGCAAAGCCGGCGAATACGAAGATCTGTCCAGGGAGAAAAGTCTCACCCTGGACTGCGTCGTTGTTGATGATCGAAGGAGCCATCAAGCCTATCAGTGACGACACAGAGGAACTCTCAATGAAAGCACCAATGTCGGTGTCAAAACCGGCGGATCTCGGGTAGGGGGTCCCGAACTGTGCGTCTAGGCGGATGGTAACAGGAGACAAGGGACACGATGTTTTACCCAGGTTCGGGCCCTCTTGATGGAGGTAAAACCCTACATCCTGCTTGATTGATATTGATGATGTGGGTATTACAAGAGTAGATCTACCACGAGATCAAGGAGGCTAAACCCTAGAAGCTAGCCTATGGTATGATTGTTGTTATGTCCTACGGACTAAAACCATCCGGTTTATATAGACACGGAGAGGGCTAGGGTTACACAGAGTCGGTTACAATGGTAGGAGATCTACATATCCGTATCACCAAGCTTGCCTTCCACGCCAAGGAAAGTCCCATCCGGACACCGGACGAAGTCTTCAATCTTGTATCTTCATAGTCTTGGAGTCCGGCCGATGATGATAGTTCGGCTATCCGGACACCCCCTAGTCCAGGACTCCCTCAGTGCCTATATAAACCGTAGGGTTTTAGTCCGTAGGACGAACAACAATCATACCATAGGCTAGCTTCTAGGGTTTAGCCTCTCTAATCTCGTGGTAGATCTACTCTTGTACTACCCATATCATCAATATTAATCAAGCAGGAGTAGGGTTTTACCTCCATCGAGAGGGCCCGAACCTGGGTAAAAACATCGTGTCCCTTGTCTCCTGTTACCATCCGCCTAGACGCACAGTTCGGGACCCCCTACCCGAGATCCGCCGGTTTTGACACTGACAGGGCCATTGAACCTTTCGTTGACGGCACAGTGGAACTCTCAATGAAAGCACCAATGTCGGTGTCAAAACTGGCGGATCTCGGGTATGGGGTCCCGAACTGTGCGTCCAAGGTCGATGGTTACAGGAGACGGGGGACACAATGTTTACCCAGGTTCGGGCCCTCTCTATGGAGGTAATACCCTACTTCCTGCTTGATTGATCTTGATGAATATGAGTATTACAAGAGTTGATCTACCACGAGATCGTAATGTCTAAACCCTAGAAGCATAGCCTGTATGACTATGGTAATGAGTATATCCTTTCCGGACTACACCCTTCGGTTTATATAGACACTGGGGGGATCTAGGGTTACATAGAGTCAGTTACATAAGAAGGAATCTTCATAGTTGGTCGCCAAGCTTGCCTTCCACGCCAAGGAGAGTCCAATCCGGACACGGGTACTGTCTTTGGCCTTCATGTCTTCACAGCCCACCAGTCCGGCCCATTGATAATAGGTCGGACGCCCGAGGACCCCTTAGTCCAGGACTCCTTCAGTCATGTCCACATAGTTCTCGAACCCGTAGGGTCCGCACGCTTAACGTTCGAAAACGATTTGAATTATGAGTTATGTGATTTGATGACCGAAGTTTGTTCGGAGTCCCGGATGAGATCACAGACATGACGAGGAGTCTTGAAATGGTCGAGACATAAAGATTCATATATTGAAAGGTTGCATTTGGACATCAGCATGGTTCCGAGTGGCTCGGGCATTTTTCCGGAGTACCGAGAGGTTACCGGAACCCCCCGGGAGAAGTATTGGGCCTAGTGGGCCTTATTGGAGGAGAGGAGAAAGGGCCACAACTCACAAGAGAGGGGCGCGCCCTCCCCTTACCCAAACCGAATTGGACTAGGGGAGGGGGCTCACTAGTAGAAAAGGGGGCATTTGTCCCGGTTCGTAAGGGCCTTTAGTCCCGGTTCATGAACCGGGACTAATCGGTCATTACTAATACCTCCCCCCTTTAGTCCCGGTTCAAACACGAACCGGGACAGATGGTCCTCCACGTGGTCGGTGCGCCGAGCCCAGGCAGGGGGGCCTTTGGTCCCGGTTGGTGGCACCAACTAGGGCCAAAAGGCATCCACGCGTCAGCATTCTAGTGGC
>NC_057813.1:11655401-11661255 GCF_018294505.1 Triticum aestivum
GGGGGGGGGTTGGGGGTTTTGGGGGGTTAATTCAGGTGTTTCATATATTGTGTTAGCTAGCTAATTAATAGAGAGAAGTGTCCTCTCTTATGTCTGTGCTTGGTCGATGCTACGTACTATATACATATAGCCCTCGACACGCTAGCTAGTAAGAAAATGAAGGGAACCATTGAGCACAGAAGTTCGTCATGCATACCGAGAGAAATGATCGATCGGCCTCTCCTTCTCCGAGAGATTGGTCGAACAACAAGTTTTCATATCATGTATCTGACGCTACTGGCTACATACATGTACAATATGTAAGATCTCTCAATTACAGTCCCCTAGCAATTGAAATGAACTTCCACATGGTATTCTCCGGCTTTATTGATGACGTGGTCAAGAAAGAATCCCGCCAATTCCTCTTGAATTGCTTTCATGCGATCTGGTTCTAGGAGTTCATTCCGCATCTGCCACGTCTAATTTGAAATAAAGATCTTTTAGAAGCGCATACTCCTCTGGGGGGTCGATTAGGGCGTGGGCATAAGGGCCTTTATGACACAATCAACAATTCGATTCATTTTCAGTTAGGTCTTGCTCTAGCTTCTTTAGGGGTTATTACTTCCTTAGTAGCTCAACATATGTACTCTTTACCTCCTTATGCATTCATAGCACGGTTAATTAATACATATATATGAATGAAACTCAACAGAAATAATGGTGTAATAAAATGAAATTGTGAATATTATTGCTTACGCACTTCATATTGTCTTTGAGAGTAGCCTCGCTTGTTTTTCAAAGTCGCAGTGTGGATGAACTCGCACACGTAGTATCCACAGAAATCATTCCCTTGTTCCTGCCACAAGCACTTTACGAGAAATAGAGGTCAATCAAACTGATAATGAAGCATTATAAATGGCATTGATGAAAGTATAGCTATAGAATCAATGGGAGATGCGCGCAACTAGCTAGCCAGTAGTACTTACTTTCGGGTATGTATATCGCAGCTCCTTCGGCAGTCCCGGAGCTTCTGCGGTGAACTATTTCCAAACCCTGCAAGACAAAGAAAATAATTATTATTACTTGAGATATCAGGAAATGAACAAAAAGTTGCCGATATGGTGTGATAATGATCGATTGAACTTACTTGCTGAGCATTTCAGTCATGTCCGCATAGGTTTTGGGATCTTTCCGTCTCGAGTCTAAGGCAGTGACTAGTCCACGCTCAAGCTTAATCTCCAGAAGAATATAGTGGTACCTGCGCATGCATGCATAACTCATCAACTACATTACTATAACCTCGCTCGAGTAATAAGGGAAACCGAATATGCACACGATAGTAACACTCACTTGTCGTTGTAAGGAAAGAGTATGGTATCTTTGTTTTGATTTTTGATCAACGATTGTAGCAAGTTGTCCTCGGCCTCTTTGACGTCCTTTTCAACCAGAAATTCATCTATGATATTTGTGTTAATGAACCCAATATCATAAATTTCTTGTTTTTTGCACTCGATGATCTTCAATCCGCATAATATATTGAGGATAATTAATTATAAATACATGCAATGAAAGATCCGAGCTATATATAGAGACTTAATGACAGAAATAGTACTTACAGGCAGTAGCAAAAGACCGTTAATTTATCGAGGGCCTTTTGATTGAAGAACTCGAAGAACTCCTCAAATGGAACAGGCAACAGATCATTTCCAACGAGGTCGTGCTCCTCTTTAATTCTCAGATACAAAGTATTCGTCCCCCAGACTCTCTACAGGTTTTCATGTACCAAGTATGGAATCTTCGCATCATCATTGTTAGATATTTTTCATCTTTGACGAGAGGCTTCCCGTACTCGTATCTGTGTTCCTCCACCTTCATGAAATCAGGAAGAAAAAAAAAGAGGAGAAGAAGAAAGGAATAGAGGAGAAGAAGAAAAATAGAAAATTTCTATTTTTTCTTCTTCTCCTCTATTCCTTTCTTCTTCTCCTCTTCTTTTTCTTCTTTTTTCCTCTTCTTATTTATATTCTCCTCATCTTCCTCTCCTCTTCTTCTCCTTTCTTCCTCTTCTTATTTTCCTTTTTCCTCTCATTCTTTTAGTATTGCTTGTTTTTAAAAAAATGTTCAAATAGAAAATTTCGAAAAAAAACAAAGATTTTGCCTAATGCATTGTTCATATGAATATACAAACATTTGCATATTCTACAATAATTAATACAACAACAACAAAGCCTTTAGTCCCAAACAAGTTGGGGTAGGCTAGAGGTGAAACCCATAAGATCTCGCAACCAACTCATGGCTCTGGCACATGGATAGCAAGCTTCCACGCACCCCTGTCCATAGCTAGCTCTTTGTCGATACTCCAATCCTTCAGGTCTCTCTTAACGGACTCCTCCCATGTCAAAATCGGTCGACCCCGCCCTCTCTTGACATTCTCCGCACGCTTTAGCCGTCCGCTATGCACTGGAGCTTCTGGAGGCCTGCGCTGAATATGCCCAAACCATCTCAAACGATGTTGGACAAGCTTCTCCTCAATTGGTGCTACCCCAACTCTATCTCGTATATCATCATTCCGGACTCGATCCTTCCTCGTGTGGCCACACATCCATCTCAACATACGCATCTTCGCCACACCTAACTGTTGAACATGTCGCCTTTTAGTCGGCCAACACTCCGCGCCATACAACATTGCGGGTCGAACCGCCGTCCTGTAGAACTTGCCTTTTAGCTTTTGTGGCACTCTCTTGTCACAGAGAATGCCAGAAGCTTGGCGCCACTTCATCCATCCGGCTTTGATTCGATGGTTCACATCTTCATCAATACCCCCATCCTCCTGCAACATTGACCCCAAATACCGAAAGGTGTCCTTCCGAGGTACCACCTGGCCATCAAGGCTAACCTCCTCCTCCTCATAGCTAGTAGTACTGAAACCGCACATCATGTACTCGGTTTTAGTTCTACTAAGCTTAAACCCTTTCGATTCCAAGGTTTGTCTCCATAACTCTAACTTCCTATTTAACCCCGTCCGACTATCGTCAACTAGCACCACATCATCTGCAAAGAGCATACACCATGGGATATCTCCTTGTATACCCCTTGTGACCTCATCCATCACCAATGCAAAAAGATAAGGGCTCAAAGCTGACCCCTGATGCAGTCCTATCTTAATCGGGAAGTCATCGGTGTCGACATCAGTTGTTCGAACACTTGTCACAACATTATTGTACATGTCCTTGATGAGGGTAATGTACTTTGCTGGGACTTTGTGTTTCTCCAAGGCCCACCACATGACATTCCGATGTATCTTATCATAGGCCTTCTCCAAGTCAATGAACACCATATGCAAGTCCTTCTTATGCTCCCTATATCTCTCCATAAGTTGTCGTACCAAGAAAATGGCTTCCATGGTTGACCTCCCAGGCATGAAACCAAACTGATTTTTGGTCACGCTTGTCATTCTTCTTAAGCGGTGCTCAATGACTCTCTCCCATAGCTTCATTGTATGGCTCATCAGCTTAATTCCACGGTAATTAGTACAACTCTGAACATCCCCCTTGTTCTTGAAGATTGGTACTAGTATACTCCGTCTCCATTCTTCTGGCATCTTGTTTGCCCGAAAAATGAGGTTGAAAAGCTTGGTTAGCCATACTATCGCTATGTCCCCGAGACCTTTCCACACCTCAATGGGGATACAATCAGGGCCCATCGCCTTGCCTCCTTTCATCCTTTTTAAAGCCTCCTTCACCTCAGACTCCTGGATGCGCCGCACAAAACGCATGCTGGTCTCATCAAAGGAGTCATTCAGTTCAATGGTAGAACTCTCATTCTCCCCATTGAACAGCTTGTCGAAGTACTCCCGCCATCTATGCTTAATCTCTTCGTCCTTCACCAAGAGTTGGCCTACTCCGTCCTTGATGCATTTGACTTGGCCAATATCCCTCGTCTTCCTCTCCCGGATCTTAGCCATCTTATAGATGTCCCTTTCACCTTCCTTCGTGCCTAACCATTGGTAGAGGTCCTCATATGCCCGACCCCTTGCTTCACCAACAGCTCGCTTTGCAGCCTTCTTCGCCATCTTGTACTTCTCTATGTTGTCTGCACTCCTATCCAGGTATAGGCGTCTGAAGCAAACTTTCTTCTCTTTAAGTGCCTTCTGGACATCATCATTCCACCACCAGGTATCCTTATCTTCGCTTCTCCTTCCCCTGGAAACTCCAAACTCCTCCGAGGCCACCTTACGAATGCAAGTCGCCATCTTCATCCACACATTGTCCGCATCCCCTCCTTCCTCCCAAGGGCCATCCTTAAATACCCTCTCCTTGAACACCTGAGCTACCTCCCCCTTGAGCTTCCACCACTTCGTTCTAGCGACCTTGGCACGCTTATCCCGCTGGACACGAATCCGAAAGCGGAAGTCAGCAACCACCAGCTTATGCTGGGGTACAACACTCTCCCCAGGTATCACCTTATAGTCTAGGCACGCACGCCTATCTTCTCTTCTCGAGAGGATGAAATCAATCTGGCTAGAGTGTTGGCCACTACTAAAAGTCACCAGATGTGATTCTCTCTTTCTAAAGAGGGTGTTAGCTACAATCATGTTGTAGGCTAGAGCAAAGCTTAAGACATCTTCTCCTTCTTGATTGCTGATGCCATAGCCAAAGCCCCCATGCGCCCCTTCAAAACCTGTGTTAGATGTACCCATGTGGCCATTGAGGTCTCCTCCTATGAAGAGCTTCTCACCAATCGGTACACTCCTAACCATGTCTTCCAAGCCTTCCCAGAACTCCCTCTTGGTGTTCTCATTGTGGCCTACTTGCGGGGCATATGCGCTGATAACATTGAGAACCAAGTCCTCAGCTACCAGCTTGACCAGGATAATCCGGTCCCCACGTCTCCTGACGTCTACCACTCCATACTTGAGGCTCTTGTTGATCAAGATGCCTACGCCATTTCTGTTTGCAGCCGTCCCCGTGTACCACAGCTTGAAGCCGGTATCCTCCACCTCCTTTGCCTTCTGTCCTCTCCATTTGGTTTCTTGGACGCAAATGATATCAACACCTCTCCTCACTGCTGCATCAACTAGCTCCCGAAGCTTCCCTGTCAGAGACCCTACGTTCCAGCTACCTAAGAGAATCCTCCTAGGCTCGGCTAGCTTCCTTACCCTTCGCACTCGTCGAGTCAAATGCGAAGACCCTTGCTCATTTTCCACTACATCCGGGCGCCGATGTAGCGCGCCACTAAGGATGCGACGACCCGATCCTTGCTCACTTGCCACCGTATCCGGATCAAGATACGGCGCGCCACTTGGGGGGTGACGGCCCGGCCCTTGCCCATTTTCCACCACACCCGGGTTCCGATGTGGCGCGTCGCTGAGAGGGTTACGCCCCAATGAAAATCTTTTGGGTTTCATCTCCATAAGAGTGGCTGAGTTTTTACGTTGGCTCGCCAAGCCTATCACAACCCTCCTCCTTTACCCGGGCTTGGGACCGGCTATGTTGAGACAACATAGGCGGAGTTATTCTACAATAATTAATATCACCAAAAAATAGAGGATAAGAAGAAAGGAATAGATCAGGAGAAGATCAAAGAAAAAAAAGAAGAAATAAAAGAAGAAATAAAAGAGGAGAACAAGAAAGGAATAGAGGAGAACAAGAAAAAATAAAAAAATTCTATTTTTTCTTCTTCTCCTCTATTCCTTTCTTCTTCTCCTCTTCATTTTCTTCTTTTTTCTTCTTATTGTTTATTTCTCCTCTTCTTCCTCCCCTCTTCTTCTCCTTTCTTCCTCTTCTTATTTTTCTTTTTCCTCTCATTCTTTTTCTTCTTCTTCCTTTCCTAGCTAGATATATAAAAAAATTTCTAAAAATTAAACTAACCTAAAATG
>NC_057813.1:11661747-11662562 GCF_018294505.1 Triticum aestivum
GACGACGATGGGCGCGGGCGACGGCGACGGCGACGGCGGGGGTGGCGGGCAGCGTCGGGGCAGCCTGGCGGCGACGATGTGCTCGGTGTCATCGGGGGGCAACTGTGGTGATGAACTCTGCAAAATTGCGAAGTGCTACTTATATACCACGAGCATTGGTCCCGGTTCGTGGCACCAACCGGGATCAATGCACCCTTTAGTCCCGGTTGGTGCCACCAACCGGGACCAAAGGCCTCTTTTTCGGCAGCCCAAAGGGCGGGAAGCGGCGGCTTTGGTACCGGTTGGTGCCACCAACCGGGACCAATGCCTCCCCCTTTAGTCCCGATTGGTGTCACCAACCGGGACTGAAGGCCCCTGTGCTGCCCGCGTCGGGGCCAAAGTTTAGTCCCACCTCGCTAGTTGAGAGGGGCGCGCAGTGGTTTGTAAGCCCCACTGCCGCACCCCTCTCGAGCTCCGCTCCACCACAGGCTTTCGGGCCTACTTGCTATTGCTTTGCCTGATGGGCCTTCTGGGCCTACTGCGGGCCTGAATCCTGGCCCATACTAGGGTTTCTTGTCGTATTCAGGCCGTGGGGGCCCAGTAGGAGGCATTTTTTTTGTTTTCTTTACTTATTGTTGCTATTTTTTTCCAGTTTTTCTGTTTTGTTTTCTACATTATTTATTTTCTTTTGTTTTTTGCTTTATTTTTTAATTCTTTTTGCTTTTAGTTTTAGGAAAATTATAAACTTTCTGTTAGTGCCATTAGTTTTCAAATTTGAAAACACTTTTTTTGTTTTTTTGCTTTCTTTCTTGCTTTATTTATTTTATTTTGTTTCT